>NC_091490.1:42994053-43158508 GCF_947461875.1 Haliaeetus albicilla | reverse complement strand
TACCACAAATAAACATTCAAGGTCTGATCATTCATCTTTTTCCGACTTGCACATCACTAAGGGATCTGTGACTGGATTACTGAAAATGATAGAATTTAATATTGCACTTTTTAGTGTACTCATTCTTCATCATTACCTTTCTAAAACTAGTCAAAAGTCTTCACTTGACTGTTATAGTACCAAAACCTACTTTGCTGAAGTTCTCTTGAAAGAGTTGATCTTGAGCTGACGCATGTTTTGCTTACTAGCAGTGAGTGCTGTCTTGCTGATGTTTCCATCCTGCACCATGCTTCTTGTAGAGCAAAAAGCTTGTGGTACACCACTAATAGCACCCCACAGTAATGTGGCATCATCTCAAGTTCCTAACTGACAAATATGCAAGAAAATGTGTTCTTCAGTTATCAACTTGCCTGTGCCTGCTGTTTAAAGAACAAAATTATATTCTTTCTCCATTACAAACCCTGCTGGTTGAAAGGGAGTGTCTTCATTTTCATTCTATAGCAACAAACTTTTCCTTGCTTATAACAACCAGTTTTAGTTTATGAATGCAAGTTGTGGGGTTTTTTTCTTACTGTGTGGGTCTTTGAAACCATAAGAAACAAAATCATGTTGCAGTGTAATTTTCTGATAGCTCAGTTTTAGTTGCCTTGAAGCATATAATCACTAAATAAAACCATGATGGCAGGTATAGAAAAGTATGCTGGGAGTTCTGTTTTTCCATGAACATCACATGTGTCTTCACCTTTACATTACAAGAAGTTGAAGCATGAAGGCTATAACTACAAATAAGTTTATCTGGTTATCACACTTGATTAAAGACATTTGATAGCCCAGATGTTTCTCATAGGCTTTACTTGGAGGTGTTTAAAATCCTTAAACATTTTGGACCAGAGGCTACTTGAAAGATCATTGATTACAGTATTTGGCAGTGTATGCTCACCTCTAAGTTCCTATTTGGGTATGTTCTTCACTGCCTCTCTTTCTTTCCTGTGCATAATTAGCAGTTACACAGTGTAAAACTTGAGCCTTTCAAAAAGGAGATCTATCAGTCACAGTCTGTTTTAGAATGACACTCTGGAACCAATATTGTTGGCCTCTGGTTTATGTCTCAGACCCATTCAAAAGGGTTTAGCTTTTCTTTTAGTTTCATTGATGAAGCTGCCAGTGTTGCTGCTCACAATTTTTATTTCCCTGCAAACTTCACCTCTTCTTTCACATTTACATTTTGGAAGGATTCTTGATTATATGTTACACTATTTGCAGAAAGGCACAAGGCAAAGTGGAGTTTCATGCTAGATTGAAATCCACTCTCTCACACTCAGATCAGCATTCTGCGCTGCTCTGATTTAACCCGAGTTTGTTGGGCATAGTACCATTTGGGGTGCATTTGCTAAACACCTACTTATCCAATCTGGGAGAATTGTTGGTATCCAGATTGGAAAATGGTACCATCCTTTCTGAGTGCAATTCAATTTAGAGTATAATGCTGTCTTGAGAATAAAGGTGAACACTGGGAAAAATCTTAATCTGCTACCCTGGATGACTGTAGTATGGTCTGTCTTTCTTGTGCCAAACTTTAATTTTGGACAAGATATCACCAGAGCAGTACTGGTGCTGAGATTCCAGTGTTGCTCTCAAGTGGGTTACTGTCTGCCACTTTATCTTGTTTTACCAAGAGATGACCTTACGCTCCTTTTGCAAAAGGAATTCCCTTTTAGTTTTGACCTGCTTTTGCAGGCAGCTCTGATTTGAAAATTTTAAATACTTGTACATGTGAAACATTTGTTATGCAGATACATTGCCTTGTTTAAGTTTACTAGCTTCTTTTCTGTTATTTTAGTTCCAGGCTCTCTTCCATGAAGACTGCAAGCTTCAGTGAACATTTTAACTAACTTCAGTGGTGTGTCTACTGTCTTTTGGTTGTTTTTTTGCCATTAATCTTGTAGAGCAGCTTGCTAGTTTCTGTTCCGTGCAAATTGGCAGTAGTGCTAAGCTAGTAACAATTAGATGCTTATGTTATTGGGTAACTGACATTTCTTTTCAGTGTAAGTAAACATGTTAGCATTGTTAATCTTTTAATATCTGCAATAAATGTAGAACTAAACAATTTCTGGTTTAAATGTTTTGCTTGTGAATTTGGCCATTTGTAAGAGATATGCATCATTTTGGCACTAAAAAGTGGAATTGAGATTATGCAGTGTTATATTAGTGTAAAGCAGGATTTTATAGTGTATGAGGGAAGGAAGGTCCCTCTGTTTTCTGTGCTGCTAAATGTCTCTGTTGAGAATACCCACTAAATCATTTCTTAGTTACTTTTTCATGTGGCTTCTAGCACATTAAATCCATACACAACAGTGTTACTTTCCACACGAATGCCAAAACCATTGTGCCCCAGTCAGAATGCAAGAGTTTTACCCTTTCACGTATCCCAGGAATTAGTTGTCTCTCTGATTTTCTTGGTGTACTGACTTTAAAACAGCAAAACTTTCTCTTTACGTATGTGTGTGGTTTACTGTTGCCTTTAAATTAAAATTCCTTTTTTAGACAGGATATGAGGGGGAAAATTGCAACGAACTGAAATTTAACACTTGTGCAGCCGCCTTCTATGGAGAGGTAAAGTGAGAGTATTCATTTGTGAAAGATACCAGCCAGGTCTCCTGTCCCTTGCTTTTATACTGACAGCTAGGAAAAGCTTTACAGAGGCAAGTTCAAGCCCTGGCTACACCTTTTTCCTCCTTTTCCTTCAAAAATTTATTATGTGTAAGGACCTGGTTCTAGAAGAAAGGACATTTGCTCTCGTTGAAGAGAAATGAGGAGATCCCCATTTTGGGGGAGGTGCCCTAACAGTAAGAGAACTACAGTCAATAATACACTGTTTGGAGTAATTGTGTTGGACTAATAGAGATGTTTTCTTTTTTTTTTTTTTTTTTTGCCTTCAAAGCTCTTCTTTGGTGTAATACCAGTGACATTTTTCCTATTTATTTTGGGTTTGGTTTTGTTGGGTTTTTTTTAGAAGACACTACAGCATCCTTAGCGTGAACACTTAATCTGTGCAGAGATGTTATTTCACAAAATCAATGTACAGTATTTTTTTCTATTGATATTCCATTCTGCTTTAAAGTTAATCCTGATGTATTGTGCCCAAAGAAAGTCTGGACTCAGAAATTCAAATATTGTTATTTTGGATTGTTTTCTATCCTACAAGCAGGTATATTTTCTAATTAAAAATGAATTCCTGAAAGTCCTGTATCATCTTTTAATTCTGCATATCTCATGACTGAGTGGCCAATCACAACCAGACTGTAGATTTGAGCAATAATAAACACCTTAAATGAGAATATGCTCAAAGAACAATAGGGTACTTCTGAAATAAATAGTTTTTGTGAACCTTGTTAAGTAGGTAACTTGCTGAATTGCAGCAAGTGTGGAAAATGTTTGCATTATCTGTGGGCAATAAAGTTACTGCTGTTTAAGAAAGCGCTAGCACGCAGTGTGTTCTCTTCAGCTTTTTGTGCCTAATTCATGTCATTAGAAGGTTGTGTTCATTTCCTTGAAAATTATCTCCTAGGCAAGACTTTGCTTTGAAGGGGAAGTCATATTTCGTTATCCTGCCACCAGGTAATAAAGCAGCAAATACAAAGCAACAAAATCTAATTTTTAAAACAGTTCATTATAGACTGTTTGATTCGTGGGGTTAACAGAAGTTCTATCTTGGAACAGTTTACAAGACCTATTTCAGAAACCGGAACTATTGTTGGATGGGAAGTAAGAATTTTGAAAAACAGTCTAAAATGAGAGATCATTAAGAGGTCACACAACACAAAAATGAAAAGAGAATCCGTAAGTTCTGGCTTTATTTGATGCCTTATAAGTTACTGTGTGTTATTTACTGATGCCAATGGGAGGAAGGTTAGCAGATGGAGTTTTGCAAAGTTCTTGTTTGTTGTGTACACCGAGCACAAAAATCCGTGGTTTGTTTTACTGTTCGATCCCGGTAATTACATCTAAGTTACGAAGAGGATGCAGATCACTTCTCATCCATATGCCTATGCAACTTATGTGCATTTCATTCAGAAATGAAAAATACTAAAGATGATGAGTTGTTAGGGGTAGGGTTTGACACAAAAAAAGCGTTTCTGCTGAGCGTCAAGCTTCCACACCCAGGGCCCACCCTGGAGACCTAGCGAGAAGCCAGATGTTAGGACAGGTAATGCGTGAGGCGGGACAAGAATGTTTTTGTTCCGATTTCCCCCAAAAGTCTCAGCACAGCCCTCCCCCCCGCCGAGGACCGACTGCTCCTTCCCCCCCCCACCACCACCCCAGGAGCGTGTGTGGCTCCGTCCCCGCGGTCACCCGGCGGGGGACGGAAGGCAGGGGCCGTGCCCCCGGGACCGGAGCTGTGCCCCCGGGGACCGGGGCTGCCCCGTTCCGCCGCTCTCGGCTTCTTCCCGCGGGGGGGGGGGGGGGGGCGAGCGGTCCCGCCGGCGCGGCCTTCCCGCTCGCCGCGTGCTGCGGCGGGCGCCATCACGTGGCTGGCTGGGGTGGGCGGTGTCACGTGGCCGCGGGGCGGGGCGCCAACGGTCGCTCCTCTGGCTGAGGGGGGCGTCGCCATTTTGGGGGTGTGTGGGAGGCGTCGCCATTTTGGGGGGCGGGGGGTGTTCGGCGTCGGCGTAGAGGCGTTGGGTGCCGGTGGGGTGTCGGGGGCGTCCCCTGAGGGGTGAGGAGGGTCGGTGGAGTGATGCTGGGTTGGGGCGTAGTTTGGGGAGCCTGGGGCCGCGAGCAGTCACGTACCTGCTGTCCCTCAGGACTGGGCCACCTTTGCTCCACTGCACCGCATGTGCAGTCCATAAGTGCCTGTTAGGGAAGACGTTGAAGCAAAATGTGCTGTGGGAATCTAGGGTCAGCATTAAGAGTTGTCTGCCGAAACAAAGATGTGATGGGACAGGACAGCTGCAAACTTCTGGTGTCTATTATTGCCAGGACCAGCTGTCCTGGGTGCTCTGAACAGAGCAGGTCACCGGAAAGTATAAAACAGGATGGTGGAAAAAGTCTGCTCTCAAATACCATATGTCCTAGGAGATAGATGCTGTTGGCCAAGGAAATGTCTGGGCATGTGGGCAACATCTGTCCGTGCAGGCTCACACCCTGGGTTACAATACAGGGGCTAACAGAAGTTACTTAATAGTTTTCTGAAGTTTCCAACCTGATTTACTAATTTAAATGTATTCAAACCCAAACGATATTTTACTTGGCTTATGCTAATGCAGACGGTTTCCTCGGCTGTTGGCATTTGCTTACAGATGAAAGTACAGAAAGAGCAGAGATTCCCTTTTTTATGAAAGCAGATTTGGAATCTGGCTTTGTGGTTTCTGTAATTGCAGATGACAGCTACCTAGCTTTAATTTTGATCAGTTTTCTAGCGTCGGCTGGAAGGCATATTCATTTAGATAGACTGCCAAAATGCCAGGCATAAGAGTACCTGATTCTAATTAACTTCATAAAATATAAATTCTTTTTTCATAACGTATGATTGATTTGATATGTATATGTATTATTTTTATATAACATACATATAAAACATGGTAAATTACTGTAAATAAAGCAGTTTTAGCTGTGATTATTCTTAAAATAGCTGACTGCTGCAAAATGTTCCCACTTGTTCTTACTGTTTGTGAAATAATACTTAGATACCCTGCAGAAAATCTGAAACATTGCAGCTTGCAAATGAGAATCACAGACATGGCGCAAAGCTTGGTTTGCTGGTAATAGCTTGGAATTGCCATCAGAGTAGTGTCTACTTCTGAGTATAAACATAGGTAATAGCTACAAAATCTTGTAAAAGGGCATGGCTGTCCATCTCTTAAAAAAATGAAGGTAACCAAATATTACAGTGAACTTAAACTCTTTTTAATTTAGGACATTTGGAAGTAGTTGTCTGAACAGAAAATGTAAGAGGTTTTGACAAGTTTCAGAAAATACTTGAAGACTACAGATACTTACTTCAGAGGGCTTCTGCAGGACGTTTTCAAGAACCATGAAGAAATTGCTGCCTGTAATTATTTAATGAAAAGTAATAAAAACTAGGAAGAACCTATTTCTAGTTGACTCTCTGAAAATGAGTAGCACTGCTGTTGTCTTTTACCTTGTTTTGCAATTAATACAAGATACAAAAGCATCTGTTGCAAACTGCATTCCCAGAAAAACAGTAAAATACCAAAGTAAGTGAAAAATAGTAATTTCACAAGCAGAAAGAAACATAGCATGGTGTTGGGAGTTTGTTTTTTATTAGGCATACAAAGAATGCTGTGGACTCTTTCACCTCAAGTGTTGTGGATGCACTCATCCAAATGACAGTGAGGAATGCCTTGAACAATAATTGTTGTAGCTGGAGCTTCTGGCTTATAGGCAATAATAATAGTGTTGTTTATTTTCCTGTAATAAATTGGGAAAAGAATATCCATGCATTTATTCAAATACTTTCATATTATTTAGAAAATGTTCTGGAAATGTGTACAAGCTTTTCCCTTTGTTCTGTTACAATTTATTGTCAATCTGGAATTTTTATTACATAACAATGTGATTGTAGTGTTAAATGTTTTTAAAATAACTTATCTTCTATGTTTTGCAGCTGGAAATATAAACACTTTTATGACAGAAGCATTATCCAATGTTTCCACTCTCCTTGTGAATGAGGAAACCAATACCTTATTTGTTGGAGGCAGAGATGTAGTATTTGCGCTTGACTTGAATAATATTTCTAGAGAAATAGCCAGGGTAAATTAAAGACTTTTTTTTCCCATACCTTCTTTAAAAAAATACTTTGCTTGTGGTTTTCTTAAATTGAACATAATGTTCTGACTTTAAATGTATAGAAGTATTACTATTTCAAGGCTTGAAACTTTATCACAGAATCTTTTATTTTTTTAAGCAAAGCAGTACCTCTCTTCAGGTTATTTATTATGCCTTGTATGTTACGTAGATATATAGGAAAATGCTTATTTACCCCAGTAGGTTCAAAGTCAGGATCATTTAGGGATTTTTTTTACACATTTTGTGGGAAAAAAATCGCAACATACCACCTTACAAGTATTTTTGGCTTTTAGGAATACTGGTTTGCTACACAGGAAAGACAACTGGAATGTATTCATAGAGGAAAGGACAAGGTAGGAACTTCTGTTTCCCCCTCTAAGTTATTAGCTAAAATGAAAATGGCTACAGTATCAAGCTTCTTTTTAATAAACAAAGTAAAAGCAAGTTCATTTCAATCTGTTGGGTTTGTTTGCTTGCTGCTAAGACACCAGGAAATCTTCAGATGCAATCCACTACATTATGTAAATTTTATTTTTCTTTTCTATTTTAGATAAGATGCCAGAACTACATCCTCTTCCTCCATAAAATAAATGACTCTAACTTATATGTTTGTGGAACCAACGCATATCACCCAACTTGTGATCATATGGTAATTATGTTTGAATAAAGGTTTTACTGAAGACATTGGAATAGTATGGCAGATCTTTAAATGCCTTTCTCAAAATATTCCTGTTGAAAATTAGAAACTTTCCTAATTCATTTACAAAAGTATGAAAGACCAGAAAATTACTTAACAAATGTTATTTTTTTTCATCCTGTTTAAATGAATGTTTGCCATAGGTTATCCATGGGACGAACATAAGCTTTCAAGGAAGAGCTGAAGAGAGCAGAGGAAAGTGTCCGTTTGAACCAACTCCAAAGTATGCGTCTGTTTTTGTAGGTATGTTTGGACTGACATGCAACCTGAAATGATTTTCCTCATCTAAACTAAGTTATTGGATACCATTACCCTAATTCTATTTTTGCATGTCATCCCCAATTGGTTCCTTATGATATGTCTCTGCATTTTAAAAATAAGTACTTTATACTTTTTTGTTTCTTCCAAATCTTTACAGATGGGGAATTTTATTCAGCTACTTCAAATAATTTTTTGGGAACAGAACCTATAATACTTCGCAGTATGAGAAATCCTCTAAGAACAGAGTTTAAAACATTGTGGCTAAATGGTAAGAAGTTTTTTTATGTATTTCAGTCTCTTGAACTTTAACTTGGTGTACGAATTCTCTCTAGAATGTAGTAGTATGTTATGTATCAATTTTGTAGTGTGAGCTTTTGAACTAAGGGCAGAATTTAAAAGAATTCGTGACTATGGACTACAGTGATGAGATGAGCCACAGGCCCCTTCCATTTATGAAAGCACAGTTCCTTCTTTTAATGTTTGATAGATTCATAAATACTTCTGAGCTCTTCCCTTGTCCACTAGTCCACAAAAAAGTTCAATTAGACTTAATTTTAAAATAATATCTGGCATTTAGGCTTTTCTTGAAATAAACTTAAAATGTTTGGTGTGTTTCAGAACCAAGCTTTGTCAACATGGAAATAGTGCGTGAAAGTGAATCTAATCCAAATGGAGATGATGATAAAATTTATGTGTTCTTCACTGAAACAGCTATTGAGTTTGAATTCTATGACAAGCTTCTGGTGTCCAGAATTGCCCGTATCTGCAGAGTTAGTATTTGTAGTATAAAGATTTTGTTTAGTGTATTTCAGATGAAGTTTCATAGTCGAGTGATTAACAATGGTATCTACACTGGCTAACCAAACAAAATTCTGTTGCAGGCGTTTTATTTCTGAGCTAGCTCCCTCTTTTTCCTGCTAGAACAGAACCAGCTGTTCAGGTTGCATTTGACATTTAAACCTTTTTTCTTTGCCTTTGAACTGAGATTTTTATTGAAAGGCCAACTATATTTTTCCCCAAAACAACGCTATTAGGTGAAAATTACATCTATTTCTTTATGCATTCTGGTGTTATTCCTTCATTTAGGGTGATCTTGGTGGAAAACGCATACTGCAGAGAAGATGGACATCATTTTTAAAATCCCGCCTTTCCTGTTCCATTCCAGAATTAAACTTCCATTTCAATATTGTCCAAGACATCTTTTTACTTAGGAGAAGGAAGTGGCAGGACAGCATATTTTATGGAATTTTTTCCCAACAATGGTGAGATACAGGGCTACGTATGCTACTAAAGTTTGTAATGAACTGAGTAAGGGTTCTCACTTCAGCATTAATAGCCTGAGTACAGCTTTTTGGCTTTAACTCAGTACAAGAAGCTACCAGCTACTTACGCTGCATGTTTTAATGGACCACATTTGTTTTTCTTACAGTTTGATCCAACTGAGCAAACATTATCATCTGAAACAAAATGGTTTTGGTTCCTGGGCCAAAGCCTTCAATTAAAGACTAACCAAAAGCTTCTCCTAAGCCAAGTTTTTAGAGTTATGTTTTCTCTAGTCGGATGGTGGGGCAATTAAAACTAATTACATGTAAAATTACATAATTACATACACAAAGCCCTGGATTCTTTGGGTCTTTATAGCACTAAAGGAAATAGCTGACATTTCAAGGTGCAGAATTATTCTTCTGTTCCAAAAGAAGTATCTGCCATGGCCTGCTTGTTTAATGTAATGTTCTGTGAAAATGAAAACAGAACTCCAAGGAAATGCCTTACAAGTTTTAGGGCTAACTAGCTTTTTCTTAATGCTCTGACTAATGGAAAAAAAAACAAGACAAAGTATATCAAAATTTTACATGTCAAAAAATACCAATGACAAAGTAGCTGTGAGTAGGTAATTCTCATGTTTTATAAAAGCATCAGAATGCAGCACAGTCAGCACTGTGCAGCTTAACCTGCTGCCACCTATTTACCTGTCAGTTTATACCCACTGGAGCTTACGTGAATTTTATTTCTGGTTATGGCAGGTTGGGTTCAATGTGTGCTACGGTAGGAATTTGTAGAACGTTTATTCCTTTGGGTGTGGCAAAGAGACTTAAATTTGGTATTCACTGGTAGAACTGAAATCACGTCAGTGTCTGATCCAGACACTCCTGAAAGTCTACCTAAATTTTCAGTCATAATTTTGAAAAGCATTATAATTGGAGGCAAAGAGAAGTATTGTGTTTTTCAGTAAGACAAGTGAAAGGCATTAGAAAAAGAACTAATGGTGTGTCTAAGAAGTGTGGAGCCAAAGGGAGGAGAATCCTGTCAAAACGTTGATTACCATAATACTTGGGTTCATCCGTCTGTTTACCAGAAAGGTTGTCAAAAGGTCCTCATTTTCTAAGTTGTTTCAATTTATTTGAGGGCCGTTCCTTGGTTTTTAACAAAAACATATTTAATACCATCTTTTATGAATGTCTTTGTTTTATTCTCTGCTTAGTGAATCATGAAAACTGCAACAGAGAAGTATTTTTAGTGTTAGGTATCTTTTGACTAATCCTGAAAAAGATACAGCAGTGTGCACTGTGGAAATTGGGTTATTTTAGAGTATTTCTTTCTATATAAAAGCCAATAAAACTTGCTTTTATTTTGTGTGTTGTTTTGTTGTTTGTTTTTTTTTTTCTTCTAAGGGGAAGATTAGACATATCAGCTGTTTGTGCATACAGTATGAAAAATATTCAGGAAGTCTTCTCCAAAGGAAGCTACAAAGGACCAGTAACTATAGAACATTCCTCTGTTAAGTGGATGGTATATAGGGGAGAAGTGCCAGTTCCACGTCCTGGTGCTGTAAATATGAATTTACTTGTTCTAACTAAAGAACAGCCTCTGGATTATCTTTTTTTGATAGCAAATCATTAGCTCATGTTTTACCAGTATAAATGCAGTGTTTATAATCAGCAAAGAGATAGCTGCTTTCTCATTCCATCATACAAAGGTTCCTAGAAAAGCTGCCTTGCTTACAGTTCTGCTCCACAAGAGATGTGGGACTATTAGCTAGTTTGTAAAGTGTGAGGAAAATAATGATTTTTATCTTTTGAAGATAAATAGAAATAACTGAATCATTAGAAGGAAATATACCTTTTTTATATACCTTGGTGAAATGTAAAAGCAATTGTAATCATGTTTGTTATGTTTTGTTTCTAGTGCATTGATAATTTTGCCCGGAGTATTGGGTATAATACTTCTTCTGATTTGCCTGACAAAGTTTTGCAGTTTGTTAGAGATCACCCTCTAATGGATAATTCTGTAAATCCAATCGGTAATAGACCGGTGCTACTGAAGAGAGGTTCAAACTATACCAGGATTGTAGTAGACAGAGTCACTGGCCTAGATAAACAAACATACAATGTTATGTTTCTAGGAACAGGTAAGTGCTTTTATTTTAGGAAAAGTTACTATCAATTTTTATGTATTTTGTTCCAGAATTTTTTTCTGAGACTTCAAAAAAGTAAAAGTATTCATCAGCTCTGTTTGAAGTTTTGCATTCAGAAGCTGTCTTGCTAGTTTAATATTTTCATCCCAGTTAGATTAAATGTGTTTGCCTTGTTGGACATTAAAAGGCTCTCTTTAGAAACTTTCCATATCAAAGGAGACTTGGCATAATAATATTTGCAAATTCAGGGATTGTTTGAGGTCTTTTTTTTCACCAGAAAAAAATCATTGCTTCTCTCTTATTGAAAGAAAAAATAAGAATTGCTTTGAAGAATTTAAAAAATTCCCTATGCCCAGGAATGTCTTCTAAATCTCTGTCTAATTTCAACATGAATTATCAGGCTAAAATGTTATGCTATGTTTAAACAAGTTTATCTTTAGAAATACATTTCATTTTATGTAGATGATGGATATTTGCATAAAGCTTTCAATTGTGATGGGGAAATGTTCATTGTGGAAGAGCTACAGCTGTTTCTGTCTCCGGAGCCCGTACAATCTCTCCAGCTGTCTTCTGAAAAGGTAGAACTTCTGTCCCTACATATGGAAAGTGGCTGCTGTAATAGCTTGCCTCAGGCCTTGCTCTTCTGTGTTGTTCTTTCTGGCTTTTAAAGAGCCTGTAAATGTCTCATAATTCTGCTTCTATCGTGTATTCATTAATAACAGAAGTACAAAACATCTTTTTTCTGCAGAAGAAGAATTTGTGTGTGTCAAAATATAACTGAAATAAGCCTTTATGTTCATTAAAAAATTAGGGAAGGAACTCTGATATTTTGCATGCTGTGGAAAGCTAGGTTTTTTCCTCATTCATATCACCATCTATTCTTACAAGATTTTTAGTTTACTGATATTTTTAATAAATACCAGAAAATCTTACAATCCATATTAGAAAATAACAGCTTAAAATCTCACTCACTATTGTAAAAGAGCTCCCTCCTGCATTTCTAGGGAATGCTCTATGTAGGGTCCCTATCTCAAGTGGTGCAGCTTCCAGTTTCTGAGTGCCACCAATACAAGTACTGCTTGGATTGCGTCCTGGCAAGGGATCCTTACTGCGCGTGGTCTCAGTCTGCTAATGAATGTGTTTTACTGACAAATCAAACTGGTCATACGGAGTAAGTAAAAAAGCTGTTGTTTCAGCTGCACACCTGATGTGAGATTGCTTTATCAGTGCACTCTTAATGTCTGTAATGCAAAACTAGGATGATTCCTAGAAATGGAATGATACAAACCAGAACAGTTCTTGTCTGTGTTTTCATCTGTTTGATTTTGGGGATTTTGTTTTGTTGGGTTTTTTTTTCAGGAACTTAATTCAAAGTGTGAAATACGGGGATGCTTCCAGCTGCCTTAGTGTAGGTATGTGAACGTTTGTTTTAAGAAAGAATATTTTAACTTCATGTGGTCAAAATGCTTGTTCAGTTTGTGTCACTGGAATTCTTGCATTACAGAAAAACACAGAATTAAAATCATGTTGATTATTACTTTTGAACTAAGACCCAAAAACCCCACACTGAGCTGGTACTGCCTAATGCTCTTAATTCTCTCAGTCTAAATGTCAGAATACCTCAGTTCAGACTGAAACTCTTACTCTCAAGGGAAGCATAAATGTGACCCATTTGAAGTTACTGGTGTCCCTCCCACACCCACTTTGCAGAAATCACACGACACATCAGATGTCCTATTAAATCTCTCACTGCTTTAGGATGCTGTTCTGCAGATACATGACATACCATTCAAGAGTACACTTTAAAAGAAAGCTATTTGTTATCAGCCATTTAAAATTACTTTCATTATGTTTAGTCTGATTGGGAAATTAATTACTTCTAATGTAGAATTGCAGGTGTGTGTGATCTGGTATTATTATGCAGTGGCTTTGTAATGAGTTGCAAGATACATTGCTTTCTTCATGACACAAGATGTATCTCTTACCTCCACTTAATGTCTCTTTAAAGTCAGAGTTGTCTTTAGTCTTGTATATTTTAGATTGCATGACAAATGATAATAAGGCAATCAGCGGGACAGTTGGGGAACTTTTACATAGCTGATATAAGCATTGTGCAGACATCAAAGCATTTCTGTGAAGAGATGTCATTAACCAATATAGAAGCTGAGGCATACAAAGGTGAATTTATTTATGCATGGTTATGTGTACAGGTGAGGCAAAATCAGATTAAAATGTGGAAGTCTTAAACTTCTAGTCCCATATTCATTCTGTTACACATCAGTGGGAATAAGGCCAGCAAGATGTCACTCACTGATCATCAGACCTGTTAATAATGGGATTTCTTTGTCTTTAACCCTTACCTCTTCATTACCCATTGTCAAGACTGCTGAATTAAATTCTGTATTTATTTGAATATGTATTTGGTTATGTAAGTTAAACTAAATCCCCAGTGTTCTTACTTTAAAAAAATTATCTTCATCATTTCAGAAAATAGTGTGAGAAAATATCTCTTTACCCTTGGAAACAATGTTCATCTTAAATGTGTTCCTCTGTCCAATCTGGCAAGCATCGTGTGGAAGTTTAATGGGAGCAGACTTCAGGCCAAGGACTCTAAATATCTCCTCTATGATGGAGGAATAGCAATATTTAATGTGACAATGGATGCGGCTGGATTCTATGATTGTCTCTCGGTGGAGAAATCCAAAGGGAAGGAATTCATTATCACTGTGGCCCGCTATGCCCTTTATGCCCAAGAAAAGACAGAGGAAGCAAATGTTATTGCCACAGCAAATAAGCATAATGAAGCAGAAGCTGAGGGGTTTCAGTCTTCAGTACCGCCTTCTTTACTGAACGAGGCAGCAAAACAGAAATCTGCGGACAGCCAAAGAGAGAAGCTTGTTTTAAAACTCTTGGGGGCTGGGTTTGCTTTCCTTTTCTTTTTCTTGTTCATTTGGAACTTCTACAAGGGTCATTTATCTCTGCCTTGGAAGAGCAGAGAAACCAGCCAAAAAACCACTGGTACAGCTAGCTTGGGAAGTCCAGCACCAGCTACAGAGGGATCAGGCAGTGTAAGGAAGAGTTCAGCCACACAAACGAACATGTTTGAACATTAATGAATCAATGCTTGTGAGCTTTTCTTAAGGAGTGCAGCGTCAGTGCACTGCACAGTGCAAGTTTCACAGAGAGCTCTGGGAGCTTGCAGCTCAGAGAGCTGTTTGGTTAAGATGACATGATGTTTCCTGTTAAGGAATGTGGAATGTAAATTTGGGTAGGAGTCAGAAACTCTGAATTTAAGTTGACAAGCTGCATTGTGTATTACATAGATGTGTTACCAGTTACTACTTTTAAAAGCAAAATTCCTCGTTTGGGTACCTTTTTGACATGATAGAACCGTAAGAATAAATTTCTTTCAAAAATTGACACTGATCCACTTTTTTGTAATGTTGGGCTTGCCCAATTACAGAAATTTATACTTCAGAAGCTAATAATACTTAGCGTTCAGTGCTTTCACCTTCAGACTTTCTGTTTAATCTACAAATAGCAACTAATTAAGTCTCCCAGTGCCCCAAGAGGTTGCTACTATCCTCATTTTACATGTGAGGTTAAATTACTTGTCACTGACCATAGTGAGTATTGGTGTCAGATCTGGTGCTTTGTTAGAAGTTCCCGAGTCATCTTCCTATATTTTATCTTTCTCTATTTTCCTCTGCTTTCCCTTTATTTAGGCTTTCAAAACACTTTGCACGCATTTATTTTTCTAATGTGTGTTTAGTGACCTTTATGTTACATCTTCCTCTGTCCAAAAATGTCATGAATCAACTTCTGTACTGCATCATTGTTCTGAATTTATTTCTGAGGTGTGGTCAAAATTCAGACATGGTAGCTTCTTTTGTTAAAGGCCATTGAAAGTTGAGCATTTTTTCTCAGGCACTTCTTTCTCCATTTTCAAATAAATGTTCTCTTATGTTTTCTTGTTTGGAAAATAACATGGGTTCTTGATCACAAAAATCCCTGAACAAAAGGCTATGCTGCCTCACTCTGTCTCTTGCCAGATGTGCATAAAGTACAAGGTCGATGCTCTTCTAGACGTGGACGGCTCATTTTTTTCCAATTTTCACATAGCTATGGAAGGAGAAGCCTTCTTCAAAATGGATTCTCCTATGTGGAAGTCTGTACCAACTGTAGCAAGACACCTGCTTTCAAGTTAGACAGGAACGCTCGGAAATGAAGATGACGTGTACAATATAGATACCTGGATAGGAAGGAAGAGCAGATAAGCAGCTATTCAGTGTTTTTTCTCCCTTAAAACGTAAATAGGTTAAGCTTCTTTACATTGGAGCAAGGTCACGGTCTCTTTTTTTTGGATGCCTTCTTTCTCCCTGGATCAAATTATTATTCTGTTACGCTTCATAACAACAGGTTCTTGTGTATTATGTGCAAATACCATAGAAAGAAGGTGAGGTCAGTTGTTGAACTTGCAAGAAGCAAATTCACAGATTACTGTGTCTGTCTGTAACGCTGCTACTTACCAACACAGCAGTGTTTGCACTTTCTGTGGAAGGATGTAAAGGTGGGAACAACGTCAGCCTTTCTAGCAAGGTGAAGCCGTAGGCACAAAGTGTGGACAAGAGAACTATATAAAATGGATGTCTGAACATCGTAAGACTGGACAGCTGCTGGCAAACCATTATGCCAAGACCTGCCTGGCTGCGTTTCAGTGATTGTATCAGTGCAATGCAGAAACCAAGATCTGAGGTGCATATCTTGTCTCACAGTTTGAAAGGGAGCCTACTTCCTTGCAGGGTTCCTTTACCTATATTTCTACTCCCTATATGCAAAGGGCTATATGGAAATTAATGATGCAGACTGGATAGTGGTATGTAACTAATAACATAGGAAGTGATCGAAATTTCCATTCTTATCTTTGGGGACACTCAACTCTCTTCCCATAGTGGAAGGAAGTGCAGATGGAATATAAAACCCCATTTCAGAAAATCCTCACAAGGCTACCAGAATTTGGTTTTAGTTCAATTCCTGCTGATCTAATTACCCTAATTTAAATGTGTAAAATAATTAGCTTCTAAGAGAAGTCATAGATAAGTTACAGTTAACAGGTCGATATGAAAGATACTGTGCCCTACTTTCAGTAGTGTCTTCGGTGCAGTTTTAGTCCTTTTGTCATTAGTTGCCACACTGCACGTAGGAAGGAAGGAGAATATGGGGCAAGAGGACTGCTGGTGCTCAGCGCTGCCACAGCACCAAGGTAGTCCTTGAGCTGCTTGTTCAGCTGCCAGCTCAGAACAGCCATCCAGCGCTGCTCCAACTTGCACCCTGCAGTGACTTTCCTGAGCGTACACCCATAAGCTGTGAAAACGCAAACCTTCCCCATTGCTTCTAACCTCGATTCAGCTCTCTTGGTGCCAAAAATCTTTTGTGCTGACAGCTGCTGCCATTGTTTTAAACAGGGCATTACCTTAGTGTGCTCAGAATGTATTTGTCTGATGTTACACTTAAAATTACTGGCAGCAAACCATAACCCCAAACACGGGGGCAGTAGTAGTGGGGACACTGGAGACAAGGAATTACATGTGTCAGTAAATCTCCCTTCTAAACACACCCTACAAAGTAGAGGTGGAGGTAAAACACTGAAAGCAGAGTGTGAGAAGTGATGTTATTGCTAGTGTTTATGCTGCTAGTATTGAACTCTGATACGAATATTGCCAAATTATGAATGCTACTTCCACCTCTTATTGTAAAATTACTAGCACAGAGCTTACTATTTTGGTGCAAGTTCTGAAGTTATTAACTCATGGAGAAATTAATGTGCAGAACTGGCTGGGATTAACAAAACCTCTCTTGGGAAGATTTCCTATTAAAGTGTCCTGATAAGTTAGGAGTGTAAAGGGGGCTGGGATCATCCAGCAGCGACACTTGAGTCTGCTCATGGGAAGCTTCGTGTTAAAGTAGTGGCATATTTTAAGGCAAAACGGAGGCACTTGTGGGAATCAAGTGCTGGTGTTCGATCAGGATTTGAGTGTACTGGTAGGGGCGTCTGGGAGGCAATACGGAAATAGTTTCCTGCCAAAGCCAAACTTCAGGTTCTTTACTAGGCACGTTTGTATGAGAAGCTTGCACAGTTATTACCTGCACAAAAAAACTGTGTGAAGCTTGTCTACAGCTTCAAAGTTACTGACTTAAAGCCCAGAGTAACTGCACCCTGCCCAATACAGTTGATAATGGTCAATTCTGATTTTTTTCACAAACACACTAGAACAGGTAGTGTTCACATGCAGGCCCCATCCTTGTCCTTCTTTTGTGTGGAAAAACCAGGCTGGATGCACGTTGGGCTTTGCCTACAGAACAGAACGCGAGCAGCGCCCAGAGCAGCTGCCCTTTGCAAAATCTCTGCTGCGAACGTGTTGGATATAAGGAGAAGACATGAAAAGATCCGTTCCTGGTCTGGCCTTCTGTTGCCTTCATGAGGCCAGGATACTGGTGCCTCCCTACCCTTGTGATGAAAAACACGTCTTATTCCTAGACTGACCTGTTCCGCGTCTGCTTCCAGCCCTTGGAGCTTGTTACACCTGCGCTGGCTGAACTGAAGAGCACTCGTGTATAAAATTTCTTCCTACCAGGAAGTTTTTTTTTATGGTTATGATCAAGTCACGCCATACCCTGTCTTTGATGAACAGATGAAGCACTTTTATTCTTTCAATACAGAGCATGGTTTGTTCTCTCTCACGGCTCTCCCGTGAGCCCTCTCCAGTTGTTCAGCATCCCGGAGGTGTGGGCACTGGACCTGGGCAGAGGGTTCCCCAGAGGAGCGGAGGTTCTTCTCCGGCTCCGTGCCTGGTTATCACAGCCGAGGACTGCATGCATTAGCTCCTCTGGCCGCAGCGGCACGCTGGGAGTGGCTGATTGCTAATTACCCACTCCGCTCCCCCAAGCCTTTTCAGCCTCCCTTCTTCCCAGGGTATTTTCCCATTTCATAAAAATATATTCACGGTTTATGTTAATTTTCCACTTGTACAAATGACTTCATGAAAGACGGAGCGACAAGGCTCGCCCGATTTCCGAGGGGCAGATGTCTAGACTAAGAGAAAAGAAAGCGATTTTTGTTTCCCTGGGTAGCCAGCGCCCATTCCGATCCCAGGGCAGCGCTGTAATCCAGCCGGCGGTAATCCTCCGGCGGTGGGTGCCGGGGGCGGCGGGCGCAGGGCCGGCTCTGCCCGGCAGGTGGTGCCGCCGAGCCGGCCCCGGCCCCGGGCCCCGGCCCCGGGAATAAAGTCGGGAGAAGAAGCGGAGGGAAACGTGACCGAGATGGGGCAGTTAGCAGAGGGAGGAAGCGGATAGGGAAGAGGAGAGGGAAAAGGAAAAAAAAGGGGGGGAAGAGAGAACAAAGAAATCGCGAGTCGGGAGGCGGCTTGTGCTTCTTGGGCTGCGGGGGGAAAACTTGCGGGGCTGCCGGAGCAGCAGCAGACGGCTTTGTCTAAAAGGGCTTGCAAAAGCACCACCTAATCCTGCCGCTCCCCTCCCATGCTGAAGGGAAGGAGGGATCCTGGGAGCCGAGAGGGGGAACTGCTGGGGACTGCGGCGGCCGGGGGGGCAGTGCCGAAGTTCCCCGCCGAGCGCTCGGGGCCGGTGCTGGGTGTGGGCGCCCGCAGCCCGGGGAAAGCGGGGACGGGGGGGGGGGTCCGGGCGGCCCCTGCCCTCGGTGCCCGGCACGCTCGGGGATTACTGGGCGTTTCGAGCCAACAGCAAAACTAGCAAGATTTCAAAGTGAAATTCCGGAGGAAATTTAAAGAGCATCCGGATCCGGAGAAAGACAGAAAGAAAGAGGAAGGGAGAAATAAATCAAAACGTGGAGAGAATCTCAGGCAGCTGAAGAAAGGACGGGAGAGAAAGAAGCTGATACCCGGCAGAGATGGGGTGAGACTGGCAGTTTATTCTTCTTGAATTGCTTTTGTTATTCATGGCCGCTGAGCTGTTTTTAAGGTAATGGCAAAAGAAATGAAGGTTTTAAATTGCATTTTTTCCACATTGCAAGCTTTAAAGTTCAGGCTTGCCTTTTATTTTATGGGTTGGAAAGTAGGTAATTGCAAGTCTCGGCAACTTCTTTAAATAAACTCGTATGTAAGGGAAGCCTCTAGTGATCTATATGTTGTATGAAATCCAAACTGGGAGGCTGAGTGGGAGGACTGGAGCTGGGTTGTGTTCACAAACTTTCCCAGAAGTTAGAAATTAGGGATTTTGTCTGGCTGTTGTGACTTTGGTATTCAGTAAAATGGATCCTGTTTGCATTTCTAAATGGGTTGAAAATCCCTGATGATTGAGTTTATGATCCCCCTCGGATTTTCCAAGAGTGAAATACTGCTGCATGGATGTGGCAGTGGATTTTGGCATGGAAATAGGGGCTTAGTCTGGTATTTAATTTATGTCCTAGTTATAAGTCTCAATCATGTAACTTTAAGGACCTGACATGTTGTTGTGAGTTTCTTGTGCAATAAAGTCTTTGTGGCTGTTTGAAAGCACAGTGGATCTGTAGGAAGCCTGTCTGATCAACTCCCTCCAAATGTGTGGGTTTGACAGTGCAAGAGAATTAAACAACATTCTTAGGGGTTTGTTTTCCTTTTGCTAATTTTTGTCTTGGACTATCTAGATAAAATGATAGAACAGTCAAGCACAGATTCAAGAGGCAGAAAAGGTAGAGGTGAAGAATCAAAAGTGACAGCAGTGTGAATCTGGCATAGACCCTTTGAAGTTGGCAGAGTATGTGCTGATCCAGGTTAAATCAGAAAGTGTCCCTATTTTTCTGTAACTTTTCCTGTGATCCACAAAGTTACTGTTAAAACTTCTACAACTGCCAGGAAGGGTTTAACAAGCAGATAGCCTGGGACTAGCACTTTATTAGAGTTAGCAGATGAATCCTTCTTGGACCTACCGCAGGTACACCCAGCAGCTATGTGGTTTCTTTAGAGAGTCGCCAGGTCCCATGGAAAATGTTGAGATAGTGTCACCATCTCAGTCTGCTTAGACTTCACTGTTTGCCAGAGTTGACGTTTCCACCCAAAATTCCTTATTTCCACTTAACTCCTAAGATAAAAGTGTCTTTTTGCTTGTACCTTGATCACACAGGGATACTGAATAGCTTTTAGCAGCGTTTAAATTACTTTGGATGCAAAAGAGGTTAAAAGCGCATCCCCTTTTAGGTCATGTTCTGGCAGTTGGTTTTAGTTAACTTATTTTTAAAGCAGGGATTCTGGTTTTGTTCCTCCATATTAGATTTCTTTGTAACATCATGTTCTGGTTTTCATGGATAAATTCTCCATGGACTCTTTTGTATCCACTGCGCTGTAGGTATTAATGCATTAGCACTTCCTCTCTGAAGAGGACAGTTTTAATAACACTTGATCCTGAGAAGTTAATTTAGTTAGGTCCTAGCTGAGTCTTCAATAGATACTTATGTTTCTCTGACTCTCTGCTGATAGCATTGTCAAATATAAATACAAGTAGATGCAACTTATTGGGTTCTAATTTGAGCAGTATAGAGTTTACCCACTTGTCACATATATCAAGCAAATTAATTCACCCAGTCTTACCTATACTGTCATCCCGCTGACCTCTGCTAAACAGCCAATTTGAACTGTCCTTGTCAAAGAGGCTGTTGGTTGTGCTTTGGGAGCTCTGGCAAGGGCAGGTCAAAAATAGCAGCAGATCTTGGGGACTTTTTCTAGTGAAGCTGAGCAGGCATCTGTGCCTGGAAGTACTATGGGTCCTGTAGCTTACAACAAAAAGGCAGAGGCAGAATGTGTTGGAGGCATGGAGCACTTCGAGATGTGCATGTATCTCTACTTCTCTGGTTCTAACTATTGCTGGACATTTTTTCTCAAGTGTATAAAGAATTACTTTGCTGCAGTCTAGCTCTGCTGGGTTTTTTAACTTTTAATTGCTGTACAGACTTCCAGCAACAGTCTGTGTGACTCAAAAGAAAGGACTGCTGAAGCTTAGTAGCAAAAGTAACAGTTGTCCCAGGAAGGTGAATGCACAGATTGTGTTGTAGACAACCAGTAGCACAGTGTTCAGCAGCCAAGATGCTCTGTAGATGGAGACTGGTTTCCAAAAGGGAAAAAAAACCCCAACTCAGCTGTGTTGTGTCTTTAAATGCCCTTGATCCCCTGTCTCTGTGCCTGACCTTGCATACTTGTCGCTGTTCCCCACACTGATCCAACAGGAGCATATTCAGCCAGGATTCCTTTGCTGCCCTTTATCTGCAGACAGGCCATGAGGCAGCTGCTTTTCATTCCTGTGCTAAGCCCTGCTGGGTAATCTCTTGGGAGTTGGGGGAGGCAGAAGGGAAGGCAGCCCCTCGCCACCTCCCATTACTGGAGCTGCACTACTCCACCTTCCCTTTGTGGCTGTTGGGTAGAAGTCCGGCCCCCTTCAGTCCCATCTGGACACTAGCAGCATCTATGCATTTTCCCCAAGGTCACGTTATGCAGCACAGAATGAAAGCAAAGCTGCAGCTATGAGAGCTTGAAAACCTGCCTGGTGGTTAGAACAAAGAGCTGGGAATCGGTCCTCCCAAACTTTGTTCCCAAAGCAGTTTTGCAGTTCAGTGTCTAACACTCAGTGTCCTGGGGGCTTGTGCCCAAATCCTGGGTAGGCAATATCAAAGCACGCTCTCTGCACCCATTTACAGTAAAGCAGTAGAGTCCATAGTCTCTGGAGGGAGTTACACCCAGTCCCTGGCTCAGAGGAAGGGTTAGGCTTTGGGGAGAAATGCAAAGGGAAAGAGATGAGGTTTGACTCTCATTAACCCACACTTCTTCCCCAAACAGCACTGACATACAGTCAGCAGCTATTCAAGCTGCTGAGGGAAGATAAAAGGAAACAAAGACAGCAGTGGAGGAGGAGATTGGTTCTCCGGCCTCTCTTTGCTCCAGTTCTGCCTTTTGAAATACTGGGCTCTGTCTGTCTGAAACACGTTTTCCCCCCTATCCACCCTGGCCAACCCCCTCCCTTAAGTTATCCCAGACTGTGCTGCTTGGTAGGGTTTCTCACATCCAAGTGCTCTGGCTGGCGATCCAACAGAAGGGAGAGTCCTGGCCCTGACGCAGCCAGCACGGCCTCCCAGCTGACTCAGCGTGGCGGTGGGCTGAGTGCCAGAGCTGAGCCACATATCTTTCGTGCTCACATGCTCTCACGTACCCCTTTCTGCTCTGCACAAGCTGCCCTGTGAACACCCATCCAGGAAACCAGATCTTGCAGAGAGAAAGGACTTTGGAGAAGATGGCAGTGAGAATTGCAAAGTTCCCACCACAGCAGCTGGGAAATCCTCACCTCCTGCTGCGGCTGGCAATGGGCCTTTATCAGAAGACGACCTCTTTTTTGGGGGGGCTTGCTCATTGTGGCTGCGCATTGAGCCCAGCCACAGCGCAGAAATATGTTCCTAGGTCTCTGCACTCTGAAGGTATCCTGCTGCTGTCAGTAGGAACATCGCACCCCCAAAGTCCTTCCCTGCCTTCATGGCTGAGTACTGTTGTGCCCATGATCCACAGAAACAAATGATTCTGCTGATCTGGTATTTTGTGATTTCTTGCAAGGCATTTTTGGTTTGGTTTTTAGGTGAAGGGGGGCCACAGGCTGCCTAGATGCAGAGCAAAGTATTTGAAGTGATTATCCTGTCTGCGTCCAAGTGCAGAGAGGCTCCTGTCTCTGACAAGTAAATGAATATCCCTGCAAAGAGAAGCTGCAGTGAGTGAGAGGAGGTGCAGGCTGGGGAACAGCACATGGACTTCCTAGAGATGCCCTTGACTGAACCCCATCCAGGAGCACCCAGGCAAATGCAGTTAATGAGGACCGAGCTTAGCCTCCCCAGCACATTCCAACTGCTGCCTTGAGTGGCTAAAAGACTTTATTCTAAACCTCAGACCTATTCACTATTTGTGTCCCTGGAGTGCTTTGAACTCGGACTCACCCACCAAATCTCTCTCTTAAAACTCTATTACTTGTGTCTGGGTTTGAATCCTGCTCTTTTGTCGCACACCTCACTTTGGAACTGAAAACAGGACAGAAACATCAATATGAATTTGGGGAATGGTGACTCTAAAAGCTTCCCTTTCCACAGCAAACATAAGGTTTCTTCTCTCTGGTCATGCAGCAAAGGATGGGGGCAGGTGAGCAGGATGTGATAAGTAATTCAGTTAACTAAATGGCCATGTTACAGGCAGGCAGACAGGATTGTGAGGTGAGAATTACTGAGAAGAAAAACATAAGAGGATCTCAGTGGGAAAAATCTTCCAGATTGCACAGAAAATCGGAGAAGAACAAGGACAAAGCGTAAATCGAATGCAGCTGTGCAGTCAGAAAGAGACCCCTCCCCACACCCGGTGTAGAAGCTATCGAGCAAAGACATTGCTGGATGCAATAACAGATCTAAAGTAAACAATAAAAACCTGATTTTTTCCTCTCCCTTTCAAAGATGTTTGGCAGGAGGGCTGCCTTTTAGCAGTTGCCCTTAGCTTTACGAACCTGCTGGAGAGAGAGCCTATAACTGTCAAACAGGATTTTCCCAAAGAGGTGCTATTTGCATTGGAAATACCTTGAGAAAGTAAAAGCAATAAAACACAGTTTCTCTGAGGTGTAAAGACCCCAACAGGCAGCTGAAGTTGGGGTGAGGCAAAGAGAGAAGGGAACGAGCATGCAGTGAAACACACTGGAGCTGCCACAGTGCTATTGAAATTTAGACATTAACGTTTTGCTGAACAGCTCTTTCAAAGGCTCTCTGTCCCTTCCTCTAACCTGGGCTATTTCCTAAAATGAGATGCGTTTCTTTACAGGATTGTATGCTGTTACCTTGTGGCAGGAGGCTGGAGGATGCAGTGGGGAACATGTCCTGTTCCCAACTCTGTCTGGGACTCCTGTGGCTTAAACCAAAAATCTCTTCACCTTTTTACTTCTGTTCTGCTATTAGACTCGTCTTCAGGTTTGAGAGTATTTTTCTGGTGAGGATTAGAGAGAGGACTCTGAAATCCCCCTATTAGAGACACACCTAGCAGAGGGAATAAAGGTGACTTGCTCAAAGCGTAGGTAGGTGTGTGTGATGAGCCCTCTGCGTGAGATGGGCTCTGAGGCAGGGCAGGCGAGTGAGCTCCCAGCAGCCTGGTGTCAGTAGCTCTGCTTCAGTTTGGACGTTGTTTTACTGCGGCGTGGTGAGCCTGTGTTAGTGTGATGCCTGTATATATACCGATCCATGCGATCCCACGCATTGCAGGTGCGTCATGGGACGATCCTGGCACCATTCCCTGGTGCTGTCTCTTAACAGGAGGTGCTGCAGTCTCTCTTTGGAGAGGCCTCTCTGGAAGGTGGCTCATCTCCCTTTCATTTGTGTTCTCCCTGTAGCGGCACTGGGTTAATTTAGAAGATCCCACTTGGGAAGAGGCCTATGTACCTGTAAAGAGCCCACATCCAGACAGGACACTCAAGGACAGTCCATGCATCCAGTGACATATGTGTTCAGATTACACAAAATAGAGGGGGCAGTGCCAGTTTTAGTCTTCTCCAGACTTCGGCACCTTTTATGCCCACTGTTCCCATGCTAGGTAAAATGTGGCGCTGGTGCAAGGGACTGAATTGATGCCATCTGTACCTCCTTGGCACAGGGCAGTGCTTGCAGGGCTTGCTTCTCCCCCAGGGTCTTGGCAGTGCATCAGTGTGTCCTGACCTGATGAGGTCCCTCATCCAGCCTTAGCGAACTTGGTCCCTTTGGCCTGCTCAGTCCATTGCTACTATGCTGAGACGATAAATTAAGAGGACAAATAATGATTTACTCTCCTGGCAATGGTGAAATAAGCAGCTATTCATTAGGAAATCCATTTGGATGCTGTAGAGAGTGGAATAATATAAGAGCCAAGGTGGAAATGAGACCAGCATGCAGTTTTACATGTCGTCTTAATGACCACTGAGTCAGAAGCTCCAGTCAGTGAGCAAATTGGAAATGATTGATCCATACCCTATATTTACGTGTCCTCCCCAAACACCCAGTGACCTTCTTCCAGCTTCTCTTTAAGGAGAAGCCACAAGAGGAGGCATTTAGGTCTTTACTTGGGGAGCATCCTGGAGCCAGGTGCTTTGCTGATGTGAAGAACACGTTAGGAATAGCTGGAGCAGTTAGATCACCTCTTCGTTTCATTTTCAGCTCTTTGGTTTTCCTTGGTAGCTGGAAGCCTGCTGCTGGAGTGTTGGGGAACGTTGATCGGGGACAGGTCATTTTTAAGCTGTCAGTGGAACGTGGGATATTGAATTTTGCCCTTCCCCCCTGGGCTGGGAACAAATGCTGGTAGTGATGAGACCTGGATCTTTTCCAGTTGCCATCAGGCACTTGCTGATCATGTCTGTGTCTCAGCCAGATCTTTGTCCTTTCAGTCATTTGCTTTGGTTTTTCTTAATTATCTGCAAAGGACAGCCCTGGGGGGATGTAAGTGGTTTTATTTACACATGCCCTTTTCACTGCTATGTCTGTATTGTTACGGGGACTCCCAGCTGGGAGCAGGAAAAGAAGTGTCAGCATTTAGGGATGTGTGGTGTATCCAGCATATACACTTAAAACACAGGGGAAAAGAGGGCTGTAGTGGGAGAGAGGACATGATGGTTTGAATCTTTGGCACTTTCAGGACTATTTTTAAATGCTTTGTAGTGTTTTTGGAAACGAGAGGTCAGCAGCTTGGCCAGAAGCAAGCTGAATGCAGACGAGTGCTCCTCAGACATTACTCCGCTCGTGCATCTCAGATCTGGCTTTCAGCACCTGTGCTTCTCCTGCCCTGAACTTCCCTCCACACGTATGCCAGTGCCCTGCAGTCCTGCCTGTGTCCCCACCTTGCTAATCCACTCAGCTGCGCTGAGCTGTGTCAAACCCTGCCATGGTTCTCTGCTGCTGAGGGATCACAGAAAGGGTGA
Organism: Haliaeetus albicilla; assembly: GCF_947461875.1. Classification (NCBI taxonomy): domain Eukaryota; kingdom Metazoa; phylum Chordata; class Aves; order Accipitriformes; family Accipitridae; genus Haliaeetus; species Haliaeetus albicilla. The sequence continues at coordinate 43,132,370 of NC_091490.1, read as the reverse complement.
GGTAGAGCCATTTTCCATTTAATAAGCCATTTGTGACTTCTTAGAGATGTGCCCCTAGATTTGCAGACTTTCTTGATTTTCTTCTCTCTTGGTTTGCATTGCTGCCTACTCTTTCTGAATGTCTTTTGTTGTGCTCCACCACTTAGACTGTAGGAGAGCTTTTGTTTTGTAGCTTTTGCTTTAACCTTGTCAGACAAGTAAGTGAGTACTGAAAGGCAGGTTTCCAGGCTAGCCAGCATCCTTGACAATGAAATTCTTGCACTAGCTGGATACAAATTGTATCATTTGCTGGATTTAAAAACAAACAAAAACCAACGTGTTTGTTTTTTTTTTTTTTTCCCCCTGCACAAACACTGCAAAGGGGGTGTGAACGTCTCTGCGCCGTTCCCAAGCAGAGCACAAAGCTCTCCTTGAGTCTTACCTACAGAGCTTAAGCAACTGCGTCCTAGAAAGCACTGTCCCCATGCCAGGCTGGCACTATACTCGGGTAGTTGTGAGAAGGCAATAGCGTCCTTGCCTCATAAAGCAATCTCCAGTCACCATTATTTAGGGCCGTGCAAGTTGGCAGCAACTGTTCCCATTTGTGGTGAGAAAAGGGGAGACCTGAAAGATACTTGCAGGAGATTCTGCCATTTGCTTCTCTCGGAGACAGTTGCGTGCAGGAGTTCCCTCCTTGGCACTGGGCAGGCAGGTGAAATTGCCGACATGCCCTGCCGCTGTTGCTGCCAGTTTGCTATCTGTTGGAAGCAAAGCACATCTGGTGTAACTGGCAGCAGGCCTGTTCAGAGAGTCTGCAAGACTTTCGCATTTGTAACTGGAAGGGGTAGACCTCTTGCAGACAGCACGAAGTTTTGTTGCTCCAGGGAAGACCATAAGGCACAAACAAATGTACGAGGAGTGTCGAGACAGCAGTGATTATGTGAAGGCACAAAAAGTAGAGCGCCCTTCCCCATCAACACCATCAGCGGTGCATATTTTGGTGTACCTGAGACCAGGAAAAGAGCATGCATGCCCAGGGGCTGTGTGTTGGTCGAGAGAGCAGCCAAGTCAGCCTCGTGTGACTAGAAAAAACATAAGCTAAACCCTGTGAAGATGGGCTTTTCTGCTGACTGACAGGCCTTACAATGACATTTTACTTTCTACTCCTGGTGCTCAGAAGGAAAGTAATGCTGCCTTTTGTGGTTAGTGACACTGTAATTACGGGACAGTTGACATCTGAGTGGCCTCCTGAGCCTCTCCTGTCTTGGAGTGATCAGTAGGAAGGCAGTGGGGTTTTCCAAGTATTAGGACATTCTAAGTTGACCTGCTTGAAGGCAGACTTGGCAGAGAGGCTGGGAGATCTGGGCGCTCTACCCCTTCTACAGGCATCCTTCATCATGCAAATTCACTTTCTTACAGTTTTGCTCCCTTTTTCAGATATGCAGTCTCAGTTGATATGGAGGAGAGCAGGGCTGTTTACTGGAGAGACTAATTTACAAAGCAAATGAATAGCACAGCTCACTCTCATGTTGTGGGGAGACAGCACGGGCCAGCCGCAGGGGCTCATCACTGCTGCGGTCTGGGATCGTGCCTGGCTCTGTGGAGCACAGGGCAGGGAATGCCCATGGTGGGTGAATTCCCAGGTGCAGCTGCAAACCCCGTCCCTCTGGGCAGAGAAGGGTTATCTCCAGGAATGTCAGAGAGCTCTGGGTGAGGGTGCATGGCAGGAGGCTGTCTGAAGCAGCACTTGGTCCAAAACCCGCTGCAGTCAGCAGGATGGTTTCCATTGACTCTGGGTGCCGACCTCACTGATGAATAGTGAGCACAGGAATAGCTGCCGTGCGTGAGGGGTGATCTCTGAGGAGGGTTTTCCATCATGCAGCCAGCATCACGTGTGCATGACTGGAAACACTAGAGCCTTCCAGGCTCCTCTGTGGCCCTCTCCCAACAGCCAGAGCCTGCTGCCAAAGCGATTTACTCCAGTTACACAGCTCACCCAATTATCTCCCATGACAGGGAAGAAAACTTGTTCAGTGATGAGAAATCATTACAAATTACAAGATTTGTGAGTTTGGGACAAATGAAGCCCCTGAATGCTGCCTGGTTGAACGCTCTGTCTGTGCTCTGTGTGATAAATAACAGCTGACTTTTCCATCGCTAGGAAATGAATCACTGTGGAGGCAAAACCAAAAAGGAGCCTCAGTCCAGCTAGGAGACCTGAGAAGGAAGCTGTTGGAGGAGAGACGCATACTAACTCCACTGGCCTGTAGTCTGTCTTACCCTTACTAACAAATGTCAACAACTAGGTAATGTCCTTCCTCTGTTCTTTCTGACACTAGCCCAGGACTTGGGGGTTAAGGTGCAGAAACATTAGTTTTTCCCTACTCTGTAGATACTGTGTCTCAAAGGATAAGCCGTGATCCATGTAAAAGTTAGTATCTGTTAGCGGAGCCTGGAAAACTTGAATCTCATTCCAAAAACAGACCGTGGCTGAATAAAACCAGGCAGAGAGGATGCGGAGAAGGGGCTGGTTTAGACCCTCATGCAGTCACAAGAGATCTGAGTCAGGGCTGTAACCTGGGAACAAGGCTTGAAACTGGGAGGTAGCAGGGAGCATTTTATTTCCTTCCTAAGTTTTGGTGATGGGTTCAGAAAGCACCAGGTACCTTTGTCTTTGGATTGATGGGAAAATCTGCTCGTTGCAGCTGTGAGGACTTGGAATGGGGAGGAAGTATAAATGTCTGGATTTTGGGAGCTTGCACGTAGCAGGATTGTGACTATGCCTTGTTTGCAGCTGTCATGGGGGTGTGGGATGTTTCCAATCACATCAGATTTCACTAGGTTTGGGCAAGGAGTGTGGCAATGGCCAGTGCCTTGGGTTTTAACCAAAGTCAAATGATGACCCCAAGCCCTGATGCACCTGGACTGTTGTGTCATGGAAACATTCCTTCCTGCCTCCTGAAACACTCAAGTTACATCCTGATGCCTGAGATTCAACTCCTTAGTTCAGCTCAGATATTACTGGTTACAAAGTCCAGGCAGTGCTTGGTTCAGTGCTTTCTTGCAGCAGCTGCACATTGTGTGGTGAAGTGTTTCCTTTAATTCATTAAATGACTTGCTTTTAATCCTGCAATGTGACCTCTCACTGCAGGATGTGCTTCCCAAGCATGAGTCAAGGGAGGAAGAGCTGTGCTGAGGGGAAGGTGATTTTTGTGCTCACATCCCAAACACATCCTCCATCCATCCATTTCCCTAGAGTTCCAACTTGGAGATATCCTATGAAGTAAAAGTAATACAGCAACCAGAGAAATCATATACCTGGTGAAGTTGCCATGAACTGACCACTAAGGTGCTGAGGGATGGTGAAAGAAAGCTTCAAGTCAGGCTAAAAATAATATAAGCCCTAATCATTAGCATAACTGCCACACTGGCTGTGTTGTGTAGGGCCATCTGGTATGCTCCAAACATGAGATTGTGATGTCCTATTTGCGCTTCTGCTTGCAAGTTTCGTGCCCATCCTTTGGTGAACGTGCATATAAGATCTACTAACCTGAGGGTATAGTCTGTTATTGCTGACATGACCATGCTGTGGTCTTTGGAAATGTCCGAAGACTGCAGAGGAGGACAGAGAAGCTCTAGAGGAAGGTAAAAACCTGTACCTGGGGTTAAACATCCTTGGTAGCTTTGATATTGTGCCAAGGGTATTTTTGTAGACCAAGATCACTAGTGTGCAGTGAAAGCTGCTGTCATCATGCTGCCTGGATAGTGGGCAAATAGGAGGCATAAACAGCTGTGGGCTTTTACTTTGCAGGGGCATCAGCCAGTGGTCCTCCAGCTTCTAAATTGGGCTTTAGAAGACTGCCAAGGATGCAGAGGTCCCTGGAAAAGCAATTTCCAGGAATGATGGAGAACTTGGGTCATAACTCCCCTAATAAGAAGGGACACTAGATGATACCAGTCCAGACAGTGGGGAGCTGCTACTCCCTGCACAGAGGCTCAGTGAAGGGCTGCTGTTTGAGAGATGCTGCGTCCGTGGGGGCTGCACTGCTTAGCACCTAGTGTCTCAGATCCCTGGAGAGAAGGCGAATAGCAGAAGTGCTGCTGGCAGTGCATAATGCAACACAAGTGCCAGGAAGTCGATGGGCTTCCCCCGTTGCTCAGCTTCCCCTCTGCCCTGACAGCTCTGTTCATTTCTCTTGCAGGGAGCAGCCAATCTTCAGCACCAGGGCCCATGTTTTCCAGATCGACCCTGCCACCAAACGGAACTGGATCCCTGCCAGCAAGCACGCTTTGACTGTCTCATATTTCTACGATGCCACACGCAACGTGTACCGGATCATCAGCGTGGGGGGCACCAAGGTAGGGGGCATTTGCTGATGACATCGCACAGCTTGACAGCAGTTTTTTCTGCAGCGAAAGTCTGCTCTGGTGTTGATGTTTTTGGTGTCACGTTGGTCAGTTCTCAGCATGGGCACTCTAGCATCTTCACTGCAGGGAATGGAAGGTAAAACACTGCCTCCATGCTCAAGTGTATTTAGTGTTAGATACTAGAATCTGTGCTGATGAAAAATGTGCCCTAGGGTCTGATGTTGCCCCTCCCTGCCCCACTCTCTTCTCATCCCCCATGCATGCAAAACACAAGCTTTTTCTGAGATCCTTTATCCTGTGCTGAAACCAGCCCCTGTAGATAGAATGAAATGACAGACAGAGGTTGAGGGAGTCTCAGAGGTAGTCTGTTTAGTCACTTCCACAAAACAAGATTAACTTTCCCTAAACTGTTCTTGATAGGCGTTTTCCTGACTTGTTCTTGAAGACCTCCAATGGCAGAGATTAGGCAATCTTCCCAGGGAATTTATTTTGCTGCTACCTTAACCAGCGCAGAGTGTTTCATAATAGCTAGTCCTGACTGCTGTTTAAGCCTTTTTTTTTTTCTTGCTTGCCATGAAAATGGAGAACATCATAAAGTTGTTAAGTCCCCAGAGACACACTGTCTCTTATCATCTTTTCCAGCAATGGAGGAAGCTGATGATATTGTGGCTTTTTTTCTATTTCAGTAGACAAGATGATTGAGATTTGTTCATGTCACGTAGCTGGACTCAAAGCACTTTTGGTCACCAAAAGCCTGAACTGCTGTCTTATAGATTAAAAACCTGAGCTTTCTACCCCTAGTTCCTAGAGTACACAGGGATTATAGTGATCTATCCCACACCACCACCCCCGGGTGGCAGGCTGGAGTTTTCTCTGACTCTCATTGTTGCCTCTCTCTACAGGCAATCATCAACAGCACTATTACCCCCAACATGACCTTCACAAAGACGTCCCAGAAATTTGGACAATGGGCAGACAGCCGAGCCAACACGGTCTATGGGTTGGGCTTTGCTTCGGAGCAACATCTTTCCCAGGTAATGCTTCAGGTGCTGGCAGAAACCTGATGCTAGCAGGGGGAATGTCCCCGAAACCCTGAAGGGGAGATCAGCCTCTGGAGAAAAGTCTTTAGGAACCTCATGTAATACTGTTCCCACTGTGCTAAAATCTAATGCAGGACACAAAGATGCTAGGAAAAGCTTTAAAGTAATATTTGCAGAGTGTTTTAAGCATCACAAATTGAATTAGGACTTCAGACTCAATTTGTGTTGTTGCTAACCCCACAGCCCTGAGTGCCAGCATCATGGGCAGGGGCAGACAGGGGCTATTCCCTGAATTTTATTGTTAGTTGAAGACAAATTAAAAAGCATGTTGAACTAAGTTACAAAGAGATGGGTAACCCAGCCATCAATTCTAGTTCGTTCCGCATTTTGGTGTAGCACTGGAGTGACTTTCGCACTCCCCTTTAGTTTGCAGAGAAATTCCAGGAAGTAAAAGAAGCAGCCCGTTTGGCGAGGGAGAAGTCCCAGGATAAAACAGAGCTGACCAATCCTGCCCTGAATATCACATCTCACCAGGTAATGCTTGGAAAGAGGCATGAGTAAAGCTCATTGCAGAGCAATGACAGCTGGGGAAAATGGCCACTGTGCTGATCTCCTCTAGTAACTTCTTGCTCTCATCCCTTTCCTTTCTGAGAGCTTTCTTGCCAGACACTGAGGTTGGAGCTTCACATTTTGATGACACCTGTGGCCCTGAGGTCACTCTACTGAAACACATGAAGTAGATTAACTAATTAGTGCTTAAGTGGAGCTCCTGGGAAGGTTCACACTCCTCCATCTTTGCCAGTTAAACTATCAAAACCATTTGATGTCTTATAAAGCCATGCTGGAAGTGTGGGGTTTTTTGTTGTGGTGGCTGGGATTTTTTGGTTTGGTGGTTTTTGTTGTGTTTCTTTTTTTCTTTAGAGCTGCTGGCTCTCCCTGGGCTCAGTGTGATAGTAACAGGCAAGTAGCATGAAGGAGTGCATGGTGCCTGGTTGAAGATATAGAAAGGAAGACATGTGGCATTTCCAAACATTTTTCTCCCTCTTCTTGGGCTGCAGGGGGTTCTTCTCCAAGTGTCTCTGATAGGTGATGGTGCTGTCTGTGGGGGTCTATGGAAAGACAAAGTGATTTCTTAGAGCTGGTGACTGAGGAGTTCTGGCCAGACTTCTTCTGTTTCTGACATATTTCCACTGTGGAAGAGAAGCTGTGCTATGAGAGTAGAAATTATTCCCCCCTCTTGGGAACTCTCCCCTAAGGTAGAACTGCACGCGTGACAACCAGTCATTCAATTTTCTTTCCCCCAGGAGACCAAGCCAGAAAGCTTAAGCCCATCACAGATCATTCTCGCATGTGTTGCACTTGCAGTTGTTACCTTTCTCCCTGTACAGCTAAACCAACTCCAGCAGCAGTGGGATGGAGGGGAGAGGATAAGTTGCGGAGAACTCTACGCTGCTTTTTCCCATGGTGAAGCAGTTTGGTGCTGATGGTGAAGTTGCCCTCCCAAACAGTTCACTCCAGAGGTGATTCTGCATTTCCCAGAGCTCCTGGCAGTAGCAGAGGAGCTGTAGGATAGAGGACGCTGCGTTCTCTGGATTGAGTACAGATGGAGTGGCAGCAGAGGAGGAGGAGGGAGTGTGAACAGTACCTTGGCCTGCAGGGAAAAGAGGGGGAGGTGGAGGCGGTGGCTCTGCAGAGACTGGAAATGTCATGTGGGGTGCAAAAATGGGGAAAACGTGCCTAGCTTTTGACTCCTGCTAACTTTAAGCCCCATCCTAATGGGAGGCAAATGAAGAAGGGAGTAGAGTACAGCACTCATAGCAGGACCAAAGTTTTAGGTAAAAGACTCTGGTCAGTAATAATTGCCCAAGACAGAGATTTGTGGCCAGCTGCAGCTATGGGGGCTCCCCTGGCCAGGAGGTGGAGGCTGGGAGTAGAGATACTCCCTCTTATCCTGCTTACAGCAGGCAGAACTCATCAGGTGCCACAACAGGACATGTTCATCTCCTCTATGCTGCGATGGCAGCTTGCAACCGAAGGGATGAGGAGGTCACAGATCAGGGAAACGGCCTAAGGCTCTGTTCTTTCTTCTTACCTCACTCAGCAGCGTTAAAACTGCCACAATGGGAACCCACGCTCACTCTTCCCATTCAGCCTGCCTTGTCTCTCAGTGGGAGAGCTTGGACACCATTAATGCATGGCCCCTGCCTGCAGCCATCCGGCAGCCAGCATGCTGACACAGTGACACATGCAGTGTCCCCTACCATGTGGGCGTGCAGATCTTATCCTGCATTTCCTGCCTTCCCCAGCCTGTAAATACACCAGCCCATCATCCCTCCTTTCGCTGTCCCACTGCTGATTTGCCGTCTCTACATTAGTAGAGCTTCAAACATGAGTTTCATCCTTGAATAATTGATTGTGTTTCTGTTTGCAAGTGAGCAGAGAGCAGATCTGTCTCCTGAAATAGATCAGGACTCCCTCATTTTCTCCATCTGCACTAGTTTACTTAGGCTTCAGATTTTCAGAGCTGGGGAAATCCCAGGATAGCAGTTCTCTTCTGTCCTCTACTACCTTTTAGGCCAATCCCCATCCCAGAGTATGTCACTGTGGATAATGTAAGCAACAAAACAGTGTGGAGCATCTTCAGCTGTTATCAGTTTCAGTTGGATTCACAGGGGCTCAACACATCACAACAGGAAACTTCTGCCCCTTCCCTGCCTCAGTTTCCCCGCCTTGTGGTAAAGGTGAGGCAGGCTTGTGTTTTGCAGGTGTCACTTCTCAGTCAGTCTCTGGAAGGCTTCATGAAGCTGGTGTTCAATACATCTTATGGCCCTGTCTTGCTCTATATATAGATGTCAGCCGACTCCGAAGGCAGGTGGCTGCCCTTACCACAGACATTTGAGGGCTACCTATGAACCCCAGCGGACTCGCCAGCCACCTGGTCTCACAGCCCCCAACTTAGGATCCCAGAGACTCATTGCTCAGAGAGTCTTTTTATAGCTCAGTTTGCCCCATCAGTGCCAAGCTTCTTTCCTGCTGTGAGAAGAGACTGTGCAGACAGGGTCTTCTGGAGGGGCTGGAAGACGCAAAGTCTGCTTTGGCTTCTGCATATGCATCTCTGCTCCGCTGTCAGTTCCCTCCAGCCTGGGAGGACAAATTGTTTGCCTCTGCTAGCTCTGATGTACACAGGAATATGGAGCCATAGAGGAGGGTATACTTTGGTGCAAGGGCTGTGAGTTTCTTCTCCCACACCTTTGGAAGGTGGGTGCCACAGTCATCTGAGCAATAGCAGATTTTCCCTCCCTTGAGCCTGAGAAACACTGTCCCAGTGGCACCTGGTGTCTTAATTCAAGGTACAGAAGCTGGACTTGTGACTGAATCCAGGTGGCCTGGCGGGTCTGTGTTTAGAGTTTATTAAGTCTTTCCACTTCTCTCTGAGAACCAGCAAGAAAATCCTATTAAGAATTCAGCAAAACCCTGAAATGGCCAGCTTGAGCAGCTCAAGTGTTGTGCACAGCCGTGGGACTCGGGTTACGGGCTGTAACATCGCTGGCATTTGTCAAGGGGAAGTTGAGAGCCAGAGAATTCAGTACCTCAAGTCGGGAGGGAGGAATAGCTGGTGCATGCAAGCTGTGAACCCACCTGCTCAGGGTGTCTGTGTACTGGGATTGCTGCCCCAGCATGGCATGGAGACAGGGAAAGGGAGGACGGGACAGCGGGGCAGCTGCTGGAAGAGCGAAGCGCTAACCTACCTATCCAAGAGAAAGCCCTGTGTCCGCATAGCTTCTGAAGTCATCGCTGTGCCATGAGCGGTACTGCTGAGCCATACATGAGGGTCTTTGCCACCCCTTGTCATGCAGACAAGCACAGCGCTACCTAAGAGTTAGGACTGAAAGCCAGCTTTTCTCACGAGAGCACAGGGACTGAGAACTAGCCCTGTGAACCCAGGCTGAGAATGAATTTGCAGAGACCTTGTGGTTACATGGGCTGTCTTCACTGCTGTGTGATAACCACCTCTTCCTCATCCCCCAGGTACTTCCCAGCCCCATCATCAGCTCCAATGGGCCAGGAGAAGACAAACTATTCCGGAGCCAAAGTGCCGATGTTGAGATAACAACAGAGAAGGAGCGGCTGAAGAAGATGCTTTCAGAGGGGTGAGGCTGCCACAAGTGCTCTCTGCTCCTGACTCCTAAACTGTCTATTCTGGCAGGGTTTGGTGTATGTCCTTATCCTAAATGCTTTTGACCCAGCGCTACTTCTTTAGGTAGCTGAGTAAAGCCCCATGTCTGCTGCTGCTCAGACCCTCCACTGTACTGATTTCGCTTCTTCCCCAGTAAAAAGTTATTCCAGCTTGGAGGTGAAATCTGCTGTTCAGGCGGCGTGGGAAGGAGAATGCTTTGTGCCCACAGCGGGGATGAGTTGATGCCAGTTATCTACAGATCAGTAGTTTGTGATACCAGAAGATGTTCACACTTTTCCAGCTGGCCCAGGGCTGCATTTGTGTTAATTCCCCTGATGATTCCAGCAAAGTCCCTGCTGCTTCCGCTCTTTGTCTGTTCAAAAGACTCTGGGCTGGATTCTGCCCTGTGGCTCCTGTTGAGCTCTCAGCTGAACACTTAGAATATTTTTAAATCAAAAGCAAGTGTCCTTTGCTACCTTCTGAGTCTGGGGTGGTAGGGTTTTATTCAAAGCAAACTCAGATCTAACAAGGGTTTTAAAATTGGATTCACAGTCCCACATTGCAAAGCTCCTTTATAGTAGCTGTATCTCCCCTCCCCTCCGCCATTAATCTCACAGTGTGGTTTCTGCAGTTTCAAGCAAGCACACATGGCCTCAAAGTCAAATATCCAGGGATAAAGGAAAGAGATGCATATTCACGGCTGGAAGAAGCATTTAAATTTGGGAAGTGATACGAAAGCCAAATAGAAAACAGGGAGCTGCCCAGCGCTTCCAAGAGCGTGGTTTCAGCGCATGTTAGCACGGGGGGAAGAAACCTTCATGCTGAGACTCTTTTACGCTCTCCTGCACACTTCCCCTGTTCTTTCACACAGTTCGGTGAGCGAGGTCCAGTGGGAGGCGGAATTCTTCAGCCTCCAGGACAACAACAACAAGCTAGTGGCTGCTCTCCACGAAGCCAACGCCAACGTGGACCAGTGGAAGAAGCAGCTGGCTGCTTATCAGGAGGAGACGGAAACGCTGCGGCAGCGGGTGAGCACAGGAGGGCTCTTGCAGAGCAGGTCAGAGGAAGCCCTGTCCCAGAGGCAGATGGTGCCCTTGACCCCATTCTCCCATCAGTTTCCATGGGTGTCAGCAGGAGATGGGATGGAAATCCAGGATGCTGCATGAACCTGGCAGGGAAAACATGTCAAGGAATAAGGCCATGTAACTAGGGAGCTCTCGCAAGAGCTCCTGTTTTACTGCAGAGTGAGTTGGGGGTGTGCTGAGTCCCTGTGGATGAAGGGAGGAAACCAGAGCACAAAGTCAAAGAATACCAGCTTCCCTTCAGATTTTCTGGGGTTAGTTCCCAGCTGCCAGCAATACTGGGTAAGGCCCATGCCCCCACCCTGAGCTAGGCATCAGGGCAATCTTCTGGCTGCTGACAGGAAGGATGAAGATTGCTCTATCTGCTATAATTAGCTGAATCCAAGCTGCAACATCATGAAATGCGGGTGACGCAGTACAAACAAGCCCTTGTTCTGTTGGAATAATAGGATCTTTTGACCCATGTAATGTCAGAGAGGTCACAGATCAACTGAGGAGGCCTGTGTGCATCTGGGCAGAGGAGTGACAGTCACACGGTTGGGTTTTTTGGGAGGGAAGAACCGTGGAGTACTTGGGAAAGGGTTTTAGGACAGTTGGGGTTTGGCTGGGAAAGGACTCTGGAGCCCTGGAGAAGGCAGCATAAAGCCATTTCACTTCTAGATAGCTCATTCAAAAGGCAGCAGGGATTTATAGCAATTAACAGCTGTTTCCACTTGATGGCTGTTGTGTGGCCAGTCTATGCAGTAAGCAGGCATCCCCCAGGATTCACTGTGCCCATTGCTAATTCTCAGTGCTGGAGTCAGACAGGAAAATAGCTGCATGGAATGGATTTTCTCCTCTGCAGCAGGAGCCTGCCCTAAGTATAGCAGAGGTCTTGGTTGCGCATATGCATATGTATGGTTTTGGGGGCTGGCTGGATTGGGCTGCCTTTTCTCTGCCATTGCTCTGTGCATACTCAGCTGTTTTGTGGCTGTTCTTACAGCCAGGAGCTAGGAGTGAGGATTTTGTGAGCCTTGGGTGAAAGGCAACCACTGGTGACTTTGCAGAATCACAGAAGAAACTGTAACTCGGTGAAACGTCTAGGTTTTTGTCCCTAAACTGGAGCATTTTGGGACCAGAGCTGGTTGATTCTGGCCATGGCCCCGTGAGTCTGACAGCTCACAACCACTGTTTACGTGGATCCTGGCAGAGGCCCAATCCAGCCAGTGTTGTCCTGCTGTCCCTGCTTCTGGGAAAGTGTCACACAGGTCCGAGCCCTGTCTGTGTGAGAGTATCCATCGCTGGAGCTGCACTTGTAGAGCTCAGTGCAGGCCCCGTGAGTGCTTGGGCCCCAGCAATAGCTGCTGCAGACCTTTCAATGAGCTTTTAAAAATGAATCCTCTTCATGAATAATCTAAGCCACTGGGATGAATTTTTCAGGAACAGGGAACACGCTTGGGCAAACCCTTCCTCCCAGCTCTGCTGTGGTTGAGCTGCAGTAACTCCCTTGCCCAGGGATGTAAATGCAATTTCTGCCCAGGGATGTAAATGGAGGTGGATCTAGCTGTCACTTTGGGTTGTAGGTTCATGTGCTTGATGTCAGCCAGTTGAGCTTTGCTGGAAGTGCAGAACTACAGGAGAAAGCAGAGAGAGTCTCTAGACCGAGTTTCACTGCAATGTGTTTCTCTGTGTGATCTAGGCAGAGCAGAAGGAGAGAATTTTTTTCCTAACAGCCCCAGGGTGGGAGCTGCTATCCTGTTGTAAGCCTGGCTGGGTTTGCAAGGAAGCCAAAATATGACAGAGAATGACTGTGGGTGATAAGGTGTCAAGACATTCCTGTATCTCTGGGCGTGCCTTCCCTGTGCTTGCTTCCATGTAGGTAGCAGAACTGGAGTCACAGGGGGCTCACGATTCCTCCAGTGAGAACAATAAGGAAGAGCTGAGCCAAACCCTGGAGGAGCTGGAACTACTGATCAAGGCTAAAGACGAGGTAATACCCCAGAAAGCAGAGCAAAGCCTGAAGCTGGGTGGCCTGTCAATCACCAACACCCTGTCTGTCATTACAGCTTGTATGAGATCAGAGGATGCCTCGTGCTGTTGCACGTGCTGCCTATGCAAGCCAGGAGCCTCTGTAAGCCAGCACAGCCCCCTCAGTGGTCTCCCTCCCCAGAGAAGCAAAGCTGAGAGTAATGTGCTGGGAATCTCCCATGCAAATAGCCTTGAGTGGACAGTCTCAGCCACTGCACAAATGACAGGGCTGTGTCTTACCCCTTCCCCTCTCAGCCGTCTGCAGCTGCAGTTAGCTTCTAGTGTAGTAATTGCTTCTGGCTTTCACTGCATTTACATGAATGATTTAAAGCAGAGTTTTAATTACAGAGGCTGTGAAGGAGATGTGGAGAGAACCTCTCCGATTTGCACATCTGCAGACTCTCTGGTGGCCATGCTTCAGCAGGGTGGGTGGACAGAGCCTTAGGGTTGGAGCCACAAAGCAGGGATTGGGGAATGGAGGTGTTTTGGGGTTCCTGATCCTTAGCGAGAAGAAATGTCTCTCCTCTCCCCAGAGCTACTCAGGTTAGAGGAAAAAACGCTGGGGCAAGGCAAAGGTGTGCAAAGGCTTTCTCTGAACAGCTGAGCAGAGACCCTGGCCCCAAGAGCCTGGGATCTGATCTTGAGCAAGGGTGCAGCAGGGTGCAGAGACCACTGAAATTTGATGGCACTCATCTGTTCATCTTGATTAGGGACTAATGGCTTAGTGGGAAGCAGCAGGTAGAGCAGAAGTAGAAGGTTAGAAAGGGAGGTATTAAAATTTGGAGCTGAGTGTGGTTATGTGATCCTTGGAGAGAAGGAAGGGGCCTTGGTTGGGGTATGTGGTGGAAGCTGGCCCCACTGGGACAGGAGTGGGTCTGACATGATGGTCTTCCTCCTTGTGTTTTAGGAGATTCAGATGCTAAAGAGCCAAAAGTGTGGCCGATGGGAAGCAGAGGGTGAGCGTGAGGAGACACTGCAGAAGCTGCAGGTAAGGATGGCAGATCTGGGACATCTCAGCACTCAGAGTAGAGGAATCCGTTCCCATTTCTCCTCTGAGCCAAAGAGTGAATGCCACAGAGCTGCCATGCCTATCTCTGCCTCTGGATGGTGGGAACAGGTCCTTGCCTGTATCTCTGCCTTCTTTCACCCTCCCCGTATCCCTCAGAGATATGACATGGGACACAATCAGCAGGCAATAGCAAACCCAGCCTTCACATACTCTCCTCTAGCCCCTGAAGTAGGACTGGAGCAGGACAGGTCATGTCCTGCTTAGCTTGCTGGATGGCCAGGGATGGCTGGGGAGCAGAGCTCTGACTCAGTCTGGCTGGCAGGAGCAATGCAAGCTGCTCTGCACCTCAGGGCAAGGACACAGATGGAAGCACGATCTGTTGTGCAGTCTCTGGGGGCACTGCCTGCCTGTCCGAGCTTCTGAACAAGGGGATCTGCTGTGGGGCTCAGCCCCAGACACAGGCACTGGCTTTCATGGCAGAATAATATCTCCAAACATCAAATGCCATCAGACCTGGAGATGATAGGCATGTGAGGAGATCTGTGTTTACACGCAGTTGCAAACTGCGGGCAGATGGCCTGGGTTTGGGGAACACATGCTCACATGCATGTGCATGCTGGAGTGCTGTGGCTTGAGATAAGGAGATCTCTTGGTGAAAGAACTGATGGAGACCTGGGCTGGCTGGGTGTGGGTAGCCTGGCTCTGGAGTGCTAGCAGGGCTGTTTTGTGGAGATATGGGTGGTGGTCTGTGAGCAGCGTGTATCAGTGTTGGGTAGCCACCTCACTGCACTTGTGTCCTTTGGCAGGAGCTGGAGGCACGCAACGCAGAGCTGGAGCGGCGCCTTCATTTGGCTGAGCAGACGCTGGCGGAGACCCTAGCCGAGAGAGAGAAGATCCAGAACGAGGTCACCAAGGTGGCAGAGATAATGGATGTGAAGATATTTGAGCTCAGTGAGATCCGGCAGGGACTAGCCAAGCTGGTCGAGAGCAACTGAGCAGCAGCACACTCATAGGAGACACCTCCGGAGGAGGGGAGCCCAAGCTGGGACTGGTCACTGACAGCAATTATGGTCACAGAACAGCCTCGAGGTCTGTTTGGGCAGGATATGCCAACATACCAGCAGCTGCCTGGACAGTGTGGAGACCAGCCGCAGCCACTTACTGCCCACTGAACACCCAGACAGAGGGCAGAGAGGACCTGAGCTCCTGAATCCTCTCCAGTGAGCATCTACAAGTTACAGCCAGACTTCTCTGGACCCTGCCATGGCTGTGGCATGGTCCAGAGACAGCAGCTGTCCCCATGCTGCCTTCCCAGCCTCCCTGCTGCCACACTGTGTCTCCAACGTTTTTACAGTTTTCTAGGGGAAGGGGCTGTGCAGCCTTTGCGTTTTTTTCAGTAGTTTTTTAGGAAACCACTTGCCTTTTTGCAAATAAGCTGCCTGTTTCCTCACCTAGGGAGGGAGAAGTTCTAGCACACTGAGGACAGCAGTTGCTCCTTTTCCTCTTCCCCAGCCCTAACTACATTATGTCTTTCTACCAGGATCCAGTAACACTGGTCACTGTCAGGAGCTTCCAGAGGTAGCAGAGTCCCCACTGCAGAGAAGGGTTCTTGTCTGACCGTGTGTCCTTTCCACTGTTCAGTCACGTCGTCCAGAGGAAAAAACTGCAGGTTTTAAAGCTCTTATTAGTTTAACACAGTGGGATATAATGACTTGTTAAAACTTTAAGCTGAGAAGAGCAGAGGCTTGGTTGGGAAAGGGGCATTTGAGAAATGGGACATCCCTGAGGGGATGGCCAACAGACTGCTAGATTGGCATCTCTCCTGGCCTCTGAGGGCTGCAGTTAATTGAAATTAAATGGAGCAAGTCGCATTTGCTCTTGGTTTCTTTTTTTTCTTTTTTTGTTGGGAAATAGTCCACAGAGATGTCCTGCTCTGTGTCAGTCGAGCAGTATTCTTTGTGAAGGGTACGGGTCCCAGCTTGCCATGCTTGGCCAAATTAAATGAGAACAGGAGGCGTTTGGAGCATGCTGGGACCGGTGCCCTGCGGGGCCTGTGGGAAGTTTGTGAGTTATCATAAATGTTGTCTAGTAATGGGAATTAAGCAAGGCCTGAGGGAAGCACCACAGAAACCTGGAAAGTTGTGTCGTCCCCTCCAGCGCCTGCTGTGCCCCCGTAGTTACCTAGGAGCATGCTTAGCCCTGTGCTGAATGACAAAGCAGTGTCTGCATAGAAGTAGTTAGTAACCTTATAGGAGTGTTGATGGATTTGACTTCTGTTGTTGGTTTTTTGCCTTCTTTGCCGCTAGAAGTTAGGCAAAGACAGCAGTAATCCTGGGATTGTTTCGCAGGTCTGCAGAAATGCTGGTACTTAGCAAGCACTGGCTGCCCAAGTATTGCCCTCTCCATATCCAGCTGAACCTCAGCAGACCTGTGGAAAGGTGGTGTGGCTCCTCAGGGCCTGCCTCTCCTTTCACTCACCTGGTGACCATGAGAAGAACCCACAGCTTCCACGCACTGCCTGCAAGTCAGGGCAGGATTTAGGTCTGGCACCTTGGGAATCTGCTGGAGTGGAGAACTGCTGGTGACTCTGTGCTGGATTGTGTCTAGGCAAAGCCCTTCCCTTTCCCAGGGGTGATGAGGAAACATTGAGATTTTCAGACCTGCATAGCCAGGGAAGGGCTTTTCTGTTTTGGGGTTGTTTCTTTTTTGTTGTTGTTTTTTACTACTTTTTTTTTTTTTTTTTTTTTTGCATGGAGTGTTCTCACAGCTCTATGGGGCTGCAGCTACTGTAGTAATATTTGTTTCAGGGTATTTAAGAAGGGAAGGAAGTAACTGGGTGGCAAAAATTTCTAGGGACTTGTTTACCACCCCATGCCAGTGTTCATATTTTATTCCTACAGGAGCAGCCTTCTTTTGAAATAGAGATCAGCTCCAAGAAAGGTGTGTTTGGTTTGCATCTCCATCACTGTAATATGGAAGGAGGAGGGTGGGACTTGGGAGTATGGGAGAAAGAAAGTTGAGCAAAAGTTTATGTTCTCTACTACTACCCTCACACTTCTCTTCTGTGGCTGCGACCTACAAGGTAGAGCTGGGTATGGATCCTTAAATTCTGGCAGTGACCATTTCATAGCCCAGTGTCTTGGCCAGTGCCTGTGTGCGTATTGTTCACTGATGGGACTGACCAGACCTGTGTTTTCCACGCCTGGGTGAGTCATCTCTCCCAAGGGAGGCCATGCTCAGACAGTTCCCAAGAAGTGAGAGGGAGGACCTGAGTCAAGCTGCTGCACATCCCAGCAGGACTCTCTCTGAGTCGGGGAGAGGCAGCGCAAGCTGCGGCGGGGTGCTGAGCTGAGACAGCAGCTCTGACAGCTTCATGGAGCACCATGCTGCCTGCCACGCTCCCCAGGACCTGCTCTGACCTGGGTCAGGCAGCAGTATAGCGTGAGACCCAGTTCTTCTGCTATTTAAGCCTATTCTTGTCCCTTATGCATTTTATAAACTTGAAGCACAACCTAGCATCACTGGAGAACTCCATCTAGACCTACAGCAAAGACAACTGACCCATTGACGGTCTAGGCTGAGTGCAAGAAGGTCTACAAGTCATGCAACAAGTCACGCAACAAGTCACAAATATAAGGAATCTCCAACTAATCTTCCACTGCCATCCTGCAGGAAGCTCTCCTTGTTTCACACAGTGTTCAACCTGTTCATGTCAGGCTGAGAGTCAGCTGGGGCCAGATTCTTTTTAAAAAAAATGCCATGAAAAAAAAGCCCTAATGCTATGAAAAAGGCTGCTGCTTATTCTCATGTCCCACATGAAGCCAAAGCCCAGGTGCGACTGCACACAAGGTGCCTGTGGAACCAGTCCTAGCCCCCCAGGTCTCTCATCATTATGGTGTGAAAAATCAGCATTGAGAGTGCTGCTGAGCTCAGACTGTGGATAGGGTATCATCTGGGTACCAACAAGGCAGGGGTGCTATGCAGTGGTGGTGCAGGCATCCTGAACTAGTGCCTCCTCTAGAGACTCAGCAGCCCAATATATGATATTCTGAGGAGGTGTAACTCCCTGGAAGTCGTGTTTCTGTCTAGTGGAGGAAGTATCACACCCAGTCGTGTTGCTAAGTGCAAATTCCGCCACTCAGCACTTGTGAAATCAACACTTGTGAAATCAACACTTCTGCAGTAGGAACAAAGATAGCCCATTCCCTAAACTTTCTGAGCTGCCTGTTCATTGCAAAGAAATGGTGCTGTCAGCCCCTGGAAACTTTGCGGTTGGAGCTGCCCTGTCCCTGGCAGGATGCTAGATGCTATTTCCCTGCACATGACATACCTTGAGGCCAGTGGTACTTTGCGTGCGTTTGCTGTGCATCGCTCTGTCAGCTACTTGCAGTTCTGGCTGTGCTCCTTTGCTCTTCCATTGTCAGGAACCAGGAACAGAGGCCATTTTCCTTTACGCTCTTCCCCACGGGTGCTAGTTGCAATTCTTTTCCTTGCCAGAATAATCTGAATAGTGGCTTTTTGATGAGATCTGTCCTGTGCTCAGCATTTGTTAAAAGTCTTTTATTGAGGCATCGCAGGGCAGTGTGATGGATGGTTCTGGGAGGCACTTTCCGTTGCAGTCTTTCCCCTCTTCCAAACTAATGAAAACCCATTCATCACCAGCTATTTCCACAAATGCCCTAAATCTGTGGTTAGCAATGAGACAACCCTACTGTAGATGGTATAGCAGCAAAGCACTAATTCCATCTGCCCCACTCTATTGAGCATTTAAAAAGAACTTCAACTGTGTTTCAGAACAGCAGCACTCTAACACATTCCCACCATGCACTTCCCAACCCTCACCCCTTCCCTGTTTATGCTTCTCTTGCTTCAAAAAGAGAAAATCTTGTGTTACAAAAGCCAGCGCTGAGTGGCAAGGCTGCAGTTTTGTGTTTACTTCTGTCTCACAATAACAATTACTGTCAGCGACTGAATAACAGTGGCTTCCTTGGTGGAGGAGAAATGCTACTGATTGCAGGTACCTTGAGAGACCTAATTCTTTTGGCAAATTAGGATCTTAATTATTCATAGAAAACCTAGACAGAACATTAATAAAGGGAACATGGGGAAAATGGCTCACGTATGAGATCAGGATGAACAAATAAAATATCTTGCAACCTTCCCCTCGTTGCACAACGTTCTGATGAACAGCAGCAAGGTGTGGTTCTCTGCTCTGAATCCAGACCCAAGACAAGGTCCTTCTGACCAGCTCAGCAAGAGGAAATGAATCTTTGCTATTACAGGACGTGCCAATAATAGAGCCTCAGAAAAAGGATGTGTCTAATGCAAATGCCATCTGACAGATGCCAATACAGGCCTTCCAGGGTGAGCAGGAATGCAAATCTAGTCCAGACCTAGAGCTGGCCTGGCACTCAGCGTGGCAGACCACCACCAGCTCTGCCACTGGCTCGCTCTGCAAACTCCCTCACCTCTCCAGGCTTTGATTCCTCCTCCTCCACAAAGTAGATAATTACCTTCCCTGAAGGACTGTTGGACTTAAATTACTAGCATCTACAAGGTGCCTGGAGAGCCAGGAGAAGAAAAGGTTAGCACAGGCCAGACTGGTTAATACCCTAAGTCCGTTAAGTGATTTTAAAGAGATAAAAATCTTTCTCTTCCCAAAAAGCTGCTGCAGAACCCCCTGGTAATGCGTGTTGTGTTGTTAGGCAGCCTTACATCAAAGTTACTTAACAGATCATCTTTGATATCTGTATTTTTGTAAGAACACAGTGAAGCAAGTTCTTGATGGAGAGAAAGCAACGAGGCACTTTGTTTTAAATCTCCAAAGGATCAAACTTGGGGGAATTTGTAATTAAATAGCACCATTAATGAAAAATAGGTGACCTAACCCTTTTGAGCTCCTGCATCTGGGCTGCAGAGATCAGCTGCTCTGTTACTCAGAGGCTAGGTTATTTTTAGTTCAGAAATGGTCTGTTTACACTTGACAGCACAGGCAAGCGTACTCTGTGAGTGTTACACCCCCCCCAAACACACACTGGAAGACAATTTCCGTGTGCACCAGAGAAGGCAATTAAATGTGTGTTTTGGAAAAAGTCCACGAACACGTAATAAACCCCCAAATCCAGTGAGGTTCACAGTCCCCTTTCCCAGAGTAATTTATAATTATTATCGTTATTAGATTGTGGTGTGTAAAGGCAGTTTCTGCTCCGAGGGAAAAGAACATGAGCTACAGCACTAATCATCTCTGCACAAGGTCCTACCTCCTCCGCCAGCTTCCCTTCACCCTACCAAAAAAGCAGCAGCTGGAATAATGCTGGAAATGAGACACTTGTGGTAAGAGCAAGCAACACTCCAGACACAAGAGACTGGCAGCTCTAGCAACAGGTAATCCAAAGGAGCAACACTTGCACGCTCCAGTAAACTCACAGCTGAAGCACGGTTTGCATCCACTCAGCTCCCTGGGCTCTGCTGAGTGCAAGCCTGGGAAATGAGAATCAAAGGTACCAAATTCCATTTCCTCGGATGCCGCTGTCAGCTGCAGCTGTAGGAAGTCGCCGGGTGGAAAGGGGCAGGAGGCTGGTATCGCCTCTGTCCCCATGGCATGCAGGGAAGGGCTCTGCAGTCTGCAGCACCAGCTATTCCAGGGCATATGTCCCCTTTCTAGTTCACTGGGACTTGTATAGGCTGCCACAAATGTGAATTATCACCCCTTGCTCATGTACTCCATGGCACTGTGTGCTCCGGAGAGAACGGGGCAGCCTCTGCCTCAGCTCTAGCTCCTCACCCTGTTGCTAGCTGGCAGAACAAGTGAGAGAGGATGCTGTATTTAGTCTCTGCCTTCTGTTTCCACCGATGCTGGGCTAACAGGGTTTCAAATCCCAGCAGGCAACAGACAGAAAACATATCACTCTAGTCTTACTGGCTGGAAATATTAATGTCCAGACCTTGTTATGGGTAGATGAAAACAGTGTCTGAGCCTAGAGATTGGTGGCATGAGTGCCACCTCTCCTGTGGTCTCAACGTGGGAGCAGCACAGCTTGTGATGTTTGGGCTTGGGAATTCAAGAATGATACTGGGAAGTACTGGGAAGTACTGAGCAGAGATGAAGGGATGGGGATGAGCCACTGCAGCAGGGTAGTGCTGTGCTCACAGCTTCTCTTTGCACAGCTGGAGCAGAGTCTTCTGCTCCTTGACAACTGCTTTGTGTCCCAGAGGTGACAGGATCCAAAGCAAGTCATGCAGGGATGCGTTCCCAGGAGACAGAGCTGCTGCAGGGAGTGAGAGATGGTTATGAATTAAACAGAGCTAGCAGGGAGGTTTTCTTAGCAACAGAAGAAAAAAAATTCCAGGTATTCCTTCCCTCTGTCCCATTTTTGGAGTCCTGATGCTGGCAGGGAGGAAGTAGGGGAGTTACAGTGTCAAGCATGTCATACCCAGATGGAAGACACATGTCCAGGCAGCTGCAGTCAAGCCCTGAAGGACGGTGTGCCACGGATAAGGAGTTTAATCAACAAAATCTGGCAGGGAAGAGCTTTAAGGTGCAGCAGGGAAGGTGAAGGTTCAACAAAGAAACTGCAAGAAGTTGGGAGGAGAGCCCTGGAACAGAGAAGCAGCCATAACTCTGATGGAGCATTGCAGGGTTCAGGATCAGTCCTGCCCTGCAAGTAAAGGGAAAGCGCTGAGGCTTGAAGCGCTGACCCAGGAGGATCCTGCTGGCATCAGCACCTGGTTGGGGCCTGACTGCTGTATGGGCAGTCCCTGTCCCCCCACTGTCTCCCTGCTTTCTCAAGCTGAATCTTTAATACCCAGCTGCCCAGCCAAGAAGCCCTGTGCCCTGTTTCCCTCTGAACAAGGACCAGAGCCAGCAGTGGGGGTGTCCAGAGCACACCAACTGCCATCTACTGGCTAACCTGGCGGCACGACCCCCCCAGAGCTGCACACAAGCTGCTTGGAGGGGAAAAGGCCATTCCTGGTAGAAAAATCTTGTTAAGCAGCTTTTTAAGGCTTTCAAAACAGCTGAGTTGTTAGTTCGTGTTTGCAAAGAGCATCCAAAGGTAAAGCAGCAGCTGACACATGGCAAGCTGGACCAGTGAGATTCTGGACAGCAGGAAGAACCCAGGTGGATATAGAGCTGTGTGAAATGCACACAGAGGTGGGGTGTGCACACCAAGTGCAGCCCCTGCGAGGGGAGAGCTGAAAATGGCTGTGCTTGCAGCCAGCAGCAGCAAAGCTGGAACACAAGCTCCAATGCAGCACTGCTGTTCTCAGCAGAGAGGAACCAAAAGCCCAGCCCAGAGATTACCCCAGACTATTTCATTGCAGCTGCCTTTTCTTCACTGTAGAGATCCAGAGCTTTCTTGCCTGATACAGCATCCATAGATGAAGGGGATGCCAGCTCCTGAAGGTGACTGCTGTGTTCCCAAACCTGTCCCCACTTTTTACATTTCCTTGCTCAGCAGAAGTGCCAGTGTGGAGGATTTATCAAATACTGTGTATCTTACCTAGGAGGATCCTGGCCTCTCCCTTCTCCCTGCAAAACTTCTGGGAAGCACTCCTCAGAGATGTTTGGTCCTCCATAAGAGGGGCAGAAATGGGGGGAAATGCTCCAGAACAGACAAATAATTCCTTAAACGCACACAAGACAGCCAGTCTTGGCACGTGCCTACAGACCCATCGGCGTAAATGCCAGACGGAATTGCCCCGCAAGGTGGGAGGCGGAGGAGCACGTGCTTGCTGAGCCCCTCAGAGCAGCGGGGCCAGGTGATGGTTTCACACCCAGAGGAGACAGGAGGATGAGGAGGGCTGGCACGGATGCAGGACCATCATCCTCTCATGCACACCCTGGCACAGCCCCCGTGCCAGCGTGGTGTGCAGCAGCCACACACAGTCCGGGTGAGAGAAGAAGCAGCAGTCGGAGATGCTGAATTGAGAAGAGTTTCCATGGCAACCCAGCCAGGGAAACCCCCCCAGAACTGGGGAGCTTGGGCTGAAGGAGGGGAGAGCAGAGCCTGCAGAAGGCACCGGGCGAGAGGCGATGGGTGTGCTGGGGCCAGTTCTTGCACAGCACAGACAGGGAAATGTGCAAGCTCCTGCTTGGGGGACTGGCAGGCAGAGCCACGCACAGAGGAGAGTGATTTTACAGCCAAAACACAGTCGAGGCTGTGACGAGAAGGAAGTCCTTATATTCCTAGGGGATCCCAAAGGTTTATGACAATGCTTAGAAAGCCCAGAATGGAATATCCTACTTGGGGGGCAGCACTGATAGCGCATACAGAAATATCACCCAATGTCCTTTCGCCCTGGGCAAAATGTAAATTCCTAATCTGGGAATTTAAGGCATCTTTCTACCTTCAACTAGCACAGCAACCTCTTTTTCTACTCAGCCACTCCCCAAACCGATTATCTGAAGCAAGAACATCTAGTCAGCACTACAGAGAGCTCTTAATTCCAGCACGTGTCCTACCCTCACAGAGAAGGCTGCTCAAGAAAGACAAGGGACGTATTAAAAGGAATTTTGAATAAAGCTTCAAGACAAGAGCCTTGATCAAACCCCACGTCACCTGTGGAAGGAAACAAACAGAGAAACCCCCACTAGGCTGAAGCAAAGAGACTTCAGACAGCAGGTTAAGCAGTGTCTGTGAGAGGGAGGGGAACAACTGACACTTAAAGGCAGTATCAACACCCTCCGCAGGAAGGTAGGAGCAGCCTGTCCGAGAGAGGATGTCTTTTTAATCTACAGCTAACAGGCTTGCTCCACAAGGCTGTAGAAGCATTTAGTATTCATAAAGCATCAGTCTGATACAAACCTATTTGCTGCCGCTGCAGCAGCTGCCACCAGTGACAGTGAGCTGTGCTACAAGGCAGGCTGTTGAGTGCTTTTTCCCTCCTGGAGGGCACCCAAGAGGACAAAGGAACACATTCAGACATCTCCGAAACCCCAGATGGTATCACACCCATCTCGCCTGCCACCAGGCAGCCAGATGGATCCACACCTCCCAAGCCCATGTCAGCGCTGCGCTCCTGCATGGCCTGAAGGGACCAGGAAGCCCTGCTGTGCATGGCTGTGAGTTTCCCTGAGGGAAACACCAGCTTTCCTCTGCAAGACCTCGGGGTGCACAGACCACGCTTGAGTCAGGCAAAGGCATCCCAGGGACTGCACGCTGCCAGGAGAAGCGCTGGGCTCGGGTTGCATGAAGGGACTGAGGGATAAAACACCCACAAGAAGCTCATTCCTTATCCAGCTCATCTCTTGAAATAAAACTGATTTTATCTCCAAGCTGTTTGCCCACACAAGTACTGCTCCCCACCCCTAAGATCCCACAACTCCCCCACGTGTTGGAGAAGGTCAAACATCCAGTCATTTGTTGCAATAAATATTTATTTGGGCACTGACCATAGAAACTATTTTTGTAAGCCAGAGGACAGAAAGAACAGATCTTCAGTCTGAAGTCATAGAAAGTTCTGAACATTAAAGAAGGCACTGAGGATCAAACCTGACATCAGAACAGAGCTGGCTAAACTCTGGCCTGAGCTACTCTGGGATTTTAAGTTCTGCCTCCATGGGGAAACACAACTGTTTCTTAGGAAAGCTTAGCCCCCTCCAGCCTAACCAACCTCCTGTTCCAAACATATGTGATGCAAATGTACACAGGGAGGCCCAAAAACCTACAGAGCAGACACAAATATAAACCACTCTGGTTACTCTTGGATGGTACAAGACACAAGGCTATCCTGCTCCTGGGGCCCTTCCTCTGTGCCAGAATCGGTCTTTAAACTGACCGATCATCTGGGAAAACAGAGTCCCCAGCAGCCCTGGTCTCCAAAACATGATTCTGCTATCCCTACAGATAGCAGCCCAGGGCTGGAGTCTGAGCCAAGGCAGACAATCACAGGCAAGAGTATCACTGAAACCTATAAAGCAGAATTATCCCAAGACGACCCCAGGACCAGCCACACAATACAACCTCCCCATGTGATCCAGGAATTTTCCTCTCAGAAAGCTCTGGGCTATGGCACAGACGGGGACTAAGCTCATTTTGTCACAGTATTTTTAGACTCTGGCTCAGGGGAGAATCTGTTGATATAAACAAGTGTGAGTGGCAAGCACCAGCCCTTGAAAGGGAAAGAGCAATGACTGAATGAAGGGGGAAGAGAGACAGAGGATCTTTATTTCCCTTCACGTCACCAAGAATTCAGGTCTGGCCTTGTCTTTGCTGGAGGAAGGAAACATACTCTCGGAAGACATTCTTCCAAGAGACTGATCCAGCCTGCCAGGAATGGCCCAAGCCAGCAGCATTGCGTAGGAAGGAAAAATAACGGAGACCGTTTATCAAAGTGTCCCTTCTCCCCCTCACCCAACTTCCCCATACTCTCCAACACTCATTTCAGGTCAGAAGCGTCCACATTAAAATATGTTAGATCCCAGTATTCCCAAAGCAGCAGCAACATCAGGGCAGTCCGAGCCAAGCAAGTCAGGCCAAAGGATGTTATTTCTCTTCCTTAGCATGCAGTTTGTTCCGCCGCTCCATCTTCTTCTGCAGTTTCCTCTTCAGCTGCAGTTGCTTTTTCTTCTGCAGTGTCTGCTGGACCTTCTCACGGCATTGCTTGTTTTTCTTCTTGATCTTGGCTAGCTCTGCCTTTCTTTTTGCCTCCAGATCTGGATCCTGCAATGGCAAATGCCAGGACACTAGTGACATGCCTAGGGACCGTGCCAGCCCCTTTACCTTTCCTAGATGCCCACGCTGCTTTCTAGCCTGTGACCAAGTAGGCTGCAAAAGTCAGACACACTACTCTGATGCACTTTTTAGTATCAGTCACCTTTTAAGGTAAAACTTCACCACCTCAAAGGAGAGTGAGGCAGACACACCACGGCAGTGAGGGAAGAACTGTCATTCTTTTTCCACATCGATGGCATTATACCAGCTACCGATCAAAGTAGTTTATCTAGCAGCAACTCTCACCTTTCCTTCAAGGATCATTTGTTTCCGCTTATTTATTTCTTTCTTCTCATCAAAATCCATTCCCTCCAGTTCCTGTCAAAGCAAAAAGGGCAATCAGTAACCAAGCACCGAGTCTGACACAGAGAAAAGCAGGACAGCTCTAAAGCATCAGCAGAACCTCATCACTGTGCATGCATTTGGGAGCCTGCAGACCTTCCCCCCAAAGTACCAGCCGCAATACTCAGCAGCATAAAAATGCTGCAAAAATGTGCAATAATAGAGCAAACCTAGGGAATATAACTAAAACAACCCTCCATGCACACACATCCAAGTGCTTCCACTAGAAAAAGGAACAAATATTTTGATTTATGTGCTCAAGACCAAAGCCGGATATCCAGAGCTGCACGCTGGGACTGCAATGAATCTCCTGGTTACACCCAGCTGCCCAAGGTCTCCAGTCCTCTGAACAAAGGGGCTTCAGGTTTGCACACTTACTATTTCACATTCCCTTCTGGTGACGTTCACTTGGGTGAGGATGTCAAGCACAAACTGCTCCTCCACAGAGAACTCCTGCAGCTTCAGTTCTAAATCAGGGCGAAACATTTACAGACCATAGTTGGTTACACAATCCAGGGGCAGATTCTCAGCTAGTAAAAAAACCCAATATAGTTCCACTGATTATCAGTGGAATTGTTGTCATATGCTGTGATCACTCTGAATTCTTCAGCCTACAACAGAGGATTAAATCCTCCCCTCTGCCTACAACTCCCCATAGCACAAGATGTTGCATTTCTTAGGTCTACTTCCTAAAAAAATAGGAAGTCTGAACCTATGCAGAGCAACCTGTTCTTTTTGTTCACATCAGCATACACAGTAGTAAGGAAGAACCTGGCTGCTTTAATAAAAAGGTTACAGAGAAAGTTCAACACACTTTCTCCCCCACTAGAAAGAGCAGGAAGACAAATATGTTCATGCCTGGCACACTGAAGAGCAGAATCAAAGCTGATGGAGGTTCAAGTGCTCCTGCTCTTTTCCAAGCCTTAGCCACACAGGGAAGAGAAACCATTTTTATGCTGATGTTCTGGATCATGCATCCTGCACTGATGAAATCAGGGCTACAGGTACCATAAACACAAAGGAACGTATATGATCCCACATTTTAGTAGCATTAATGGTGCTCTACTTACTGATTTCCTCCTCAATAGCATGTACGAGATGGATGTCGTACTGCGTCACCAGTGTAATAGCTATTCCTTTCCGACCTGGATGATGAAAACACAGTGATATATGAATCTTGACAAGCAGAGGGAGGTGAAGCTTAACCCATGGCAAATTCCATCCATCCCCATGAGTCAGCCTCGCACAGTATGGTGACGGGGTGCTCAGAGGGGTCTTTATTTGTTCTGAAAATTCAGTTAACTATTGGCAGATCAGACCCAAGTCAGGGTGGGTGATCACTGCAATCTTAAGGCAGGATGCCGAGCCAGTGATCTGAGCAGGTCTGGCGCTGACTGAAAAGACTGCACTGCAGCTGCTGTGCAGCCTCCTTGCACCCATTCAGGGCTCAGCCCCAGCACTGGGATTCCAGTTTTAGCCAGCAAACAGCATGCAGTTTTCCCTGCTCACCTGCACGGGCTGTCCGGCCAACCCGGTGAATGTAGATTTTTGGCAGGCCGGGAGTGTTGTGATTGATGACAACTTGTACTGTAGGAATGTCCAAACCTCTGGAATGCAGGGAAAGAGAACAGAAGTTGAGAAACACTTTTAATATATGCAGTGTAAGTTCCTGTCCTCTGCTTTCTCCAAAATCCCCGTATTCTCATGAATATAGTCTTTATTGGTTCGAGCTGATTCTAGGACAAACCCTCTCCTCATGCAATTCTCCAACAGTCACAAAATGCAATGTATCCTTGTAGCCTGCCATTCCCTCCTACACCCAGAGAACACACTAAGCCTCAGAGAAATCATTCTGTTGCTAGAACACACACCCGCTGCAGCAAAACAAGCCAGGATCACACACTACATCACACACAAGTGGGCTCCAAAACACAGCTCAGAGGTGTTCTACAACAGAAGTGAACAACCCTGTCCTACCCAAGTGGGGGCAATTGAAAGCTCTCCTCTTGCTAAACCCAGCCTCATCTCCACAGTGGTTCTGGTGCTTAAAAAGCAGGCTTAAGACTTTTGGCAACAGAGACATTTTTCCCTCACCTGGCAGCGACATCAGTGGCAATGAGAATCTTAAAGATGCTGGACTTGAACTTTGCTAAAGCTGCAAATCGTTGCCGCTGTAAAGAGAAAGGTCTGTATGAGGGATGTTGTGATCCACAGGAGCTGTAGGACTTGGACAGACGTCTGGCTCAGGGATGGAGCTGGAAGCATCCATATCCCAGATCTGTCCATCACTCACCTGCTTCATCATGGAATGCAGAGCTATAGAAGGAAAGTTGTATTTCCTAAGCATCATGTTCAAGACCTGGCAGTCCCTTGAAGGGGGGGAAAAAAAAAAAAAAAAAAATAAAATCAGAATGTAACAGGGAAATGTAAAGCTGATGGATCAGGACAGAGCTGAGCTCCCACTACAATTACCACAACACGGTTCGTTACTGAAGCACTCTGACAGTAGGGAACAGGACACCCACTGCACACCCACCCACCCCAGAGAGTGACGGAGTTCCCACTTGCACTCGGGGGAATGTCACCAGCTCCACGGCTCAATCCCAGTCATTTGAACCACCCAAAGGAAGGGAACAGCCCAGGGGAGCAGACAGAGCTATTTTCCCCATCCCTTTTCCAGTATCCATCAGCAGGAAGAAAGGAAGATGCAGGGAGTTAAAGCAGCTTGACCTTCTGGCATGCTACTTTTCTGGGTGGCCCTTCAGCCCCAGATTGCTCAAAGGGAAAGGTGTTTCTCCACCAAATTTCAGAATAGACTAAGGAAGCAAATACCGTCCCAGCCTAACACCCAATACAGTGCGAATCTGGAATCTGAACTGGAAGTATAAAGGCACATCTACATTAAGAGCAATCATGAGGAACAATGCACTCACTTGCAGGTTTTAGTAAAGATAATAATAGACCAGTCTTCGTGCTCGTCCTGGAAGGTCTGGATTAAATGGACAAGGTATGCGTCCTTGACTGCTTCGGGTACAAGCAAGTAGCGCTGGTCCAATTCATCCACTGTCCGCACCCTGTTGGGAGGGGAAGGCAAAGCACCAAGAAGTACCAGTTTGGTAAGCGAAGACGGAACACAAGGGAGATGAAAGATAGAAGACAAGATAACAGAGAGGAAATGGGATTCTTCATCTACTCGGTAGAGTGGATGAAGACTTACTCGGACGCAGCCTCCCAGAAGAACGGTCTGTTCGCGGCCAGGCCCTTCAGCTCGTTCAGCGTATCAGTCAGCGTGGCGCTGAACAGCAATGTTTGTCTGCGTGCCGGAACAGCCTCCAGAATCACCTCCAGGTCCGCGGTGAAGTCAGCACAGCCCTGCTCCAACAACCGGTCAGCTTCGTCCAAAACCTAGGCACAGCTGAAAATAAATGAGTTCATCTGCATGCATACCTACAGAGCTAAAAAAATCTTAGAAGCATAAAAAAAACCCCAAACCCTTGGAAAACTGCCTTACCAAGAACTTTAGCTTTTTCAGGCTGAAAGTGTTGGAACTGCGGAGGTGATCTGCCAGCCTGCCGGGCGTAGCGATGACAACGTGGGGTTTCCGGGAGAGCTCCAGTGCCTGTGCCACCATGTCTGCAACAAGAACCGCAGAGACCAGTTACGGCCAACTGAACGCAAATCCTAAAATCATTTCGTCCTTAAAGCTGGAAAACCTCACTCTCCTCATTCCCACCAGCCTCCGGCTGCCTTGGGCGCTGGATAACACCTCCTCAGCGTGAAGAAAACAAACCCTGTGGGAAGAGAACCTCCCCGGGTGCTCTGCTTTTTCCCAGCGTGACTCTGCTGGAGCCGGACGGGGATGGTGGAGGCTCCAGCCCCCCACCGGGTAGTGGCACTCACCCAGGCCGCCCACCACCACGCAGTCCTTCAGGCCGAGGGGCTTCCCCAGGACGCGGAATTGCTCGGCGATCTGGTATGCCAGCTCCCTGCCGGGGAAAAGAAAGCTTGAAGCGGGACCGGTCTCCGCAATGGGGACCGACTGTCCCGGTTACGGGCCGTCCCGGTTACGGGCCCTCCCGGAGCCGCTCCGTACCTGGTGGGCGTCAGCACCAAGCAGAAAATACCGTAGGGATCCTCGGAGAGCACCTGCAACACGGGCAGCACGAAGGCCGCCGTTTTCCCGCTGCCCGTCTTGGCGCAGCCCAGGCAATCGCGACCTGCGAGGGAGACAGAAAAGACCGGGATCCTGAGTCGGCCGTTAACGGCGGCGGAAGCGGACACCGGGGGAC
This sequence comes from Haliaeetus albicilla, assembly GCF_947461875.1. Lineage (NCBI taxonomy): Eukaryota > Metazoa > Chordata > Aves > Accipitriformes > Accipitridae > Haliaeetus > Haliaeetus albicilla. Next base: position 43,102,363 of record NC_091490.1, on the reverse strand, counting down.
CGGGAGCGCTTACCTTGCAACACGGGCGGGATGCAAGCGGCCTGCACGGGCGTGGGTCGGTTCAACCCCACCTGCCGCGCCTGCTCCGCCAGCCACGGCGCCAGGCCCAGCGCCCGGAACTCCGCCATGGCCGTCCCGGTCTGCACCCGCCGCTTCCGGCCTCGCGTCACCGGGAGGGAGGGCGCGTCCGCCCACCCCCCCTCCTCATTGGCTGTCTCTTGCTGACCCTCTCCCAGCCTGCTTTGCTGGGTAGCAGCTTCCGGCGCAGTGGTGACGTTTCCGCCTCCTTGCGTGTCTATTGGCTGGTGAGGGAGGTTTCCATGGAGACCGCGGCTCCCGGCAGTCGCCGGGGCTCGGCTGCTTCCGGAGACGTGTCTGAGGCGGGGGGAAAATGGCGTCCGGGGCGGGTGCGGGCTCTGCTGGTCAGGGCGGCGACGCCGACGAGCTCTTCGACGTGAAAAACAGCTTCTACATCGGGGCCTACCAGGCTGCCATCAACGAGGCGCAGCGGGTCAAGGTAGGGGTGGTGGTGGGGGAGCAGGCTGTGCTTTGGTCCGCGGATCGGTGTCTCTCCCTCGGACCTGCCTCCCCTCGGCCGCCCCGGTGTCTCAAGGAGGGATCCGGGGGCTCCCCGAGTGCCCTTCGTCCCTGCCCGCCTCGTCCCAGGCTGTTTTGGGTGCTTTTTCCCCTCCCTTCTGTAGCAGCGGGACTCCGAGGTGGAAGGAGGGGCTCCCGTGGGCCCCGAGAATGTGTGTGTGTGTGGGTGGGTATCGTTCCTCGTGTGTGGAGTTACGTTGTTGCGGGGTTCGGTTATGGCTGCACGGTTCCCTGAGAGAGGTTCTTGTTTTCTGTCATCGCTCCAGCCATCTAGTCCGGAGAAGGAAGTGGAGAGGGATGTTTTCTTATTCCGAGCCTACATCGCCCAGGTGAGGTTGCGAGTTCTGCGTTTGTAGCAGCATAATCTGACTGCAGGGCTGGAGCGGAGGAGGTTGTGAATCGGAGTCCTGTGAATGCAGCGTTATGCAGTTTGGTAATAATTCCTCCTTCAGCACTGGAACGTGTTGCATTCCCTGACAGAAATGCCACTGCGACTGCAACATGTTATATGTAAGATCAGGGTGACCTGATGAGACCTTTTTGAGGTCTTTATCATCTTTAAAATGGCGTATAAGCAAATAGTCCTCTTGGGGAGGTTATGAAATTTGGCTGTGTTTGTAGAGTGTGATGTGAGACGTAAAGTAGAAATTTGCCGTTCCTGGTGGTTGTTGTTGTTGTCGTTCTTGCTGAGGCTTTAGAAAGTAAGCAATTGTTTCCTGTGTCCCAAAAATTATTAAGTCACAGATTTTTATTCGTTGCCTTCAATAGAGAAAATACGGTGTTGTCCTGGATGAAATTAAAGCCAGTGCTAGTCCTGAGCTCCAAGCAGTGAGGATGTTTGCGGAATATCTTTCAAATGAGAGTCAAAGGTAAGGATAATAAGTTGGAACTCAAGCCCTGTCTAACAGGGAAGATACTTCCATGTGGAAAGTTTCATGTAGAAGCATGGTCTTTATCGTGATTTTCTGTGGTTTTGCAGTGAATCTCGAAAAAGCAGAATTGAGCGGGGGCAGGATCTTTTCGTCTGGCTTAAGTAACGAAACACTCCCAAATTCTCACCGTTGGTCTTCACAGGGATGGAATCGTTGCCGATTTGGACAAGAAAATGGCAAAAAGTGTTGATATAGCTAATACCACTTTCTTGCTGATGGCTGCTTCCATCTACTTCCACGACAAAAATCCCGATGCAGCTTTGCGTACTCTCCATCAAGGGGAGAGCTTGGAATGGTAAGTGTAACTCACCCTGGCATCATGGAGGTGTGTGCTAGCAAAGCCTCTCTCTTGTCTAGGGAGAGGTGCCGTAGAAGTGGCTGAGGTCCGGCTTATCTCTAAAAAGCCTTGAAACCATTGAGAAACTACTTTGAGGTTTGCCTTCTTAGTAGTAAGTGATTTGGTGCTCGTCCTACAATATCAAGTCTGTTGTTCCCTTGTGAAACCTAAGAACCTGATTTATTGATTCATGTGTGTTCAGAATTGCTGAGGTGAGCGTTATGTCAATACAGTGAGGGAGCACTTGGGAGCTAGAAGCAAGCATCCCTGTTCTGGGTCCTGCTCTGTCGGTTCCCAACGGCAGGGAAGCTTGTCCCTGGGTGCTGGCAGTGCCCCTGTCTGCTCAGCAGCAGGCTTCCAGGCAAGGCACAGGGAGCAGTAAAGCCTGCAGCTGTGAAAATCACTTTGCTCTTGTTCATTGCAGCATGGCCATGATGATACAGATTCTTCTGAAGCTTGACAGGCTCGATCTGGCTCGGTAGGTTTGTGTGCCTTTGCTTCTTAATGGTGTGCTCTTGTGGGGTGGGCCTTGATAACAGGATTTTCATCACCCAGCCTCCCCCAGGGTGCAGTATTTCAACACCTGCAGTGGGCAGAACAACTTGTGTGTAGGTATGGGTGCCCTGCAGAACATTTTTGTTCTTCAAGTTGCAAAAGCTGTGGAGATAATAGAGCTGGATACAGCTAAAGGAAGAGACGGAGCTCTAGGTTTAATCTTGACTTCAGCAGAATGTGGTCTGAATGTCTAGTCCTGGGTTTCTAACTTCCCATAGGGAAGTAAAACAGGAAGGTCTTTCACAGATTGTTTCTGTAAAATATTAAGAGGTGTTCGTGCCACGTTACCATCTTGCTATGGCTGCTGTGCTATAGCAATGGAAGAGCTTGAGAGAAGAAACTACAATGTTGTTTCTGTCTCGAAAGAAGTTGCCTTGTCTTTCTGTTGTGTGACTCCCACTTTTGGTTCTGCAGCAAGGAACTTAAGAAAATGCAGGAGCAAGACGAGGATGCGACTCTTACTCAGCTGGCAACTGCCTGGGTGAACCTGGCCATAGTGAGTATCTTAAATGGGGATCCCTGGCCTACAACATCTGAGAATCACCGCTCCACATCTTGTTCCTGATGGCTCTTTTCACATCATGCTTTCAGAAAAGCTTGCAGGGGTTTTGTTGGTTTTGGGGTTTTTTTTTCCCCCCTTCTTCCAAGTATACAGAAAATATTGGTAGCTGGCTTCACAAACTAACTGGCTGTTTTGATTGTCAGTCTTTCATCTGTGCTCCTTAGCCTTCAACTCACATAGGGAAGAGCTAAACCATGCTTAAATGATTCAGAAAACATTAAAATGTAAAATGGAAAGCTGCAGTGTTACTAGCATCCAGACCTTGCAATTAAACTCCAACAAAAAAATGTAATTCTGTGCTTAGAGCAGACTGTCTTTAAGCATGTTTGTGAATCGGACAAAAACGTACACTGTTTGGCAGTCCAGATAATCAGGCAATTGAAAATAAGTAGTCTCCTAAAATTCAGTGAAGTCCAAGGTTATGCATGCAATAACCTGTTGTACTATTAAGACTTCTTTTTTTTTAGTGTTCACTTGGTTTTGTTATGAAATCTCTCATATATAGCCCTTGCCTTACAATAGTGTGCTGATAGATTTTCCTTAAGATCTTAGTTTCCGCAAGGGATCCCACCTCTGACTGGTGGAAGCCACTGCATGTAGAACGTTTCTGAAGCTGGAACTTTCTGAAAAGCCAGGTCCAAAGCCAGGCCAGGCTTGTAATTATAAATTACAGCCAGGCGTGTAATTATAAAAATCTCATTTCATAATCCTTTATTATGTCAAACATCTGAAGTGGTTCTTTTGAAGTGTTTTTTTTCTTCTTGAATGGAAGCCTGGATCTTTTGATCATTTAAGTGGTACTTAATATTTTTGCATTTCTTTCATCTATGGTCTGACAGCGATCTGTTGCGGTACAGGAGATCACATGAATGCCAACAGCTTTTAACACTGGTTCTTGTGCATCTCATACCTGTGCTTTATAACCCTAGAAATGAACTTTGTGCCTAGTCCTTCAACATGGCAAGAACGTACAGGCTTCTTAGCAACACGTAATGAAACTGTGGGTGTTTGTCTCCTCCCTTTGCAGGGTGGTGAGAAGTTACAAGATGCCTATTACATCTTCCAAGAGATGGCAGACAAATGCTCCTCCACCCTCCTCCTACTTAACGGACAAGCAGCCTGCTATATGGCTCAGGGCAAGTGGGACGATGCAGAGGGAGTACTTCAAGAGGCATTGGACAAGGTACTTTCTGTTTTTGCCAGGTGGATTTGCTCTCAGGGGGATATAGAGTAAAAACAGCAAGGACTTTCGCTGTTAAACTTCACGAAAATACCAATATATTGATATATATCGCTAAAGGTGGTCGTTGTTAATACCTACCTTTCCTTCTCCTTTGCCTTTTCCGGTCAAGTGAGCTATAAGTTTGGCAGAACTTGTTCTTGCAGAGCTGTGCCGGTTGTTACACTTAGTCACGGTAGAGGTAAGTCAGATAGATCAGGTGATTGTTCTTGTTTTCAGGACAGTGGCCATCCTGAGACCCTGATCAACTTTGTTGTCCTGTCACAGCACTTGGGCAAACCGCCAGAGGTGAGGCTTGTTTTATTGTACTCAGCAAGCAGATATGATCAGCCCGTTCCTGCTGCTGAGGGCAGGTTGTGTGTTCCTAGTGCATGTGGTAACTTTGCTTGGGTTTATGCCATTTTATATGTTCTCGTCAGGATTGGTATTAACAAAATAGAATAGTTCTGGGGTGCGGGGAGCTCGCATCTTCAGTATTCAATAAAGTGTGGAAATACAGATGTTGTAGACAATGGCATATACTTGAGAGGAAGGCCTGGGTGGAAAAAAGGAATCTCTTGAGTTCTGAGATCAGTTCTCACTGACTGTTTTCTTGAAACCACTATTTAAGGACGAATTTTGCATTGCAGAGTATGCACGGGTCTTACAGGTTTTACCTGGGGCTGCTAACATTCAGGACACTGAGAAAATCAGGTCTTTGCTCACTGTAAACAAATACGTTGAAGTGTGATATTTTAAACTCTCAGCTTCTCATATTATCTCAATGTCTAAATTTATCTCTCTCATCCCATCAGGTTACAAATCGCTATTTGTCACAGTTGAAAGATGCGCATAAAAATCATCCGTTCATAAAGGAGTATCAGGCAAAGGTACTAATTACTTTCTAATACAAATTTGAATTTATTTTGCCTCATACCAGGGTCTGATGGGGTGAGTGGATTCTTTACCAGTAAACATGACTGCAGTTCTGAGGGGGCAGGTCCATGTTCTTTTCCTGTCACATTACTTCCCAGGAAATTTTCTAGCCCTTGTGAGAGATGTTGGGAAACACAAGCCGGGTGTTAAGAGAAGGAGTGATGTACCCCAACCTGGTAACATCTTGAAAGAATAGCTCTGAGATTCGGGTTCTTAATCCGAGTCAGAAGTTTGTCACCGTCAGACATTATGCTTAAATAGAGGAAATATCCTTCTGGAAGAGAGAACTTGGGGAGGGGGGAAAGAAGGATAAAGATAATAGCGAAGGGAAAATGGAACAAATTGAAAAAAATTAGGAACTGATACAGGTGATCTTGCTTCTTAGAATTCCTTTTGCCTTAGTGAGCTGTGATAGTGGTAGTCTCTTCAGCTAATGCAGGTTTTATTAAATTATCAGTAAAGTTCAAGATTTGTTAATTTTATTTTTGTTTCTGATTTGAAGGAGAATGACTTTGACCGGCTAGCCATGCAGTATGCCCCCAGCGCATGAGGAGAGGGGAACGAGGCTGCAGGCCTGCTCTGTGGTACCTCGGGAACTGGGGTTGATGTGCAAAGCCTCTCTGGTAACACGGAAAAATGCCCTCTGCAAGTCAGTCTGGCTTAACTCACTGTGGCAGGGTCTTGCAAGTCAGTGCTAAACCTGTATATAACACGTAGCTACTTGAATTTGGTAGCTGAAAAGCTTGTGTTCTGGCTTACCTGGGTCCTGAACTCTGTTTAAAATACAGTGCGAGTCAAGAGTATGCAACACTGTACCTTAAACATTCCTAATAAAGCCTTTTCTGGATCTGTGTGCCCCTCAATTTCTGGAATTCAGGTAATTCCACTCTGGGATTGAGCCCTGTCATCTGTACCGAGGCTATACTTGTGGGAAGAGTATGAAGGTTAATTATAAGCATCTGCATTCTGTACGTGGATGAATCCTGATTTACGGATCTTCTTTCAGTCTGACTAATGACTCCTCCTTTAACTTCAGCATCCTCTGGAAGAAGCGTACACAGCTGTAGGGGTTACTGCTGGTGAGAGGGAAAGCTTCCCCAAAATAAAAATAATCCGATTGTAATAGGCTCAGCCTTAATCTTAAATTGGTAACATGCAGTAGCTCATGTCCTGGAGCCAGGAAAGTAACACCCTGCAGTACGTGTGGAAGTGCACTTGTCAACCAGTCACTTCTGAAAGTGTGGTGGTGGTTGTTGAACTTGACGTGTCGTGGAACATAACGTGATCCAGCGCTACGTGATGACGCTTTTCTGTAGCCTCAGACTCCTGTCTAGCGTTTCAGACTACTGTATGTGTGGAGCAATTGTGTTGCGGCAGAGATGCAAAGAGCAGATGTCCAAGTGGAACTCTCAGCTGGGACCTCCTGAACTCTAATATTTGAATTATCTTTTCAATTATCATTTGGGTTGTGTTTGGCGGGGGGGGGGGGGGGGGGGGGGTTATACTACACTGTAAATGTGTCCAACTGGCGTTTCCTTTGTGCCCACCTCGGCCGTGATTGCTCTGAAAGGGCTCATTGTCTCTCTCCTTGGCTTGTTTAGCGAGCAGCTATTTTCAATGAGGGGTTATTCATGGTCCAGTCTTGGATGAATGTTTCCTTTGTGGAGCTGTCTGAGGGAGACATGAAAGGGGCTTGTGTATTCAGGGCAGCCATTACCCACTTGATGGGCCATGATAAATTGACTTAAAAATGTAAACAATAAAAGCAAGTGGCATAGCAGGAGCCAGCGCTGTCAGTGTGAGAATAGGGGAACATGTTGTTCGGACCTCCGAAAGGAATGAGTTTGTGTTTTCTCATTGCTGCCCCAGACCAATTAGAGAGGTTCCAGAGAACTCGAAGGCAGAATGGCTGTGGTCAGAGCAATGACTTTAAATGAGATAAAACTCATTTATATTTTGTCTTTTTCTTCCCCTGTCAAGCTGGTTCAAGTTACAGTTCCATGAGTGCCTGTGAGGAGGATGATGATTATGCTCCATCTCTAGTAGTCAGGATCCCACAGCCGCAATTTATCCAATAGTTTTGGTGCATTAGAGCACAACTGAACTCCATTTACTCCTCCCTGGCTGAAACCGAATACCCCTGTGCCGCTCCAGCGCCGTTGGTCGGAGGTTCCTGTTGTGGCTTACTTACCATGAGACAATTTAAGCATTGGTATTTTAGGAGAATCTTCATCTTAAACTCATGCTTCTCTGAGCGAGCCAAATGTCTGTGTGTGACTCTGGACATATGGCTTTTAATTTTAAACATATACATAACAAGGTTTCTGTTATCTGAATCAGCAGCTAGCCCGAGTGCAAGCTGCCTGCCTTCTGGAGGAGGCATCCAGTCAAGTCTTTGATCAGGGGTGGCCTTTTGGGAGCGTGTGTTTGCATTCTTCAGGTGTATCTCATTATTCCAGAGCCGCCTTAACTGCAGCAGGTGCCACAGTTCAGCTGTGATGGTAGGGTGGAAACACCTGATTGCTTTCCACTGAACTGCTTTGTGGGGAAAGGATGAATCTGCTGCTGCTTGGAGGCTTTTGCTGAGAGGTATGGAAAAAAGAAAGATCTGGAGAAATGTTTCTCTTTGCAAATCAAATGAAATAACGTTTAAGAGTCAGTGTTGAGTCGGGCATTTTGAAGGTGGAGAGCTGCAGGAGCTCTGGGTCGTTGGACAAGGTTGTGGGTAACTTCCCGCCCCCACGGCCACCCAAAGGGTGCACCTTGGCAGGCAGGGCAGTTTTCTGCTGTTGTATCGCCAATTGTCTTCTCTTGATACTGAAATATTAGTATTTTGTCTCTGCTTGTTGCTGCTGGAGTGACTCCAGCCCGTCGTCGCGGCTCATCCTTCAGGAGAGCGGTCGCGGTGGGTTTTTTTGTCTTTATTTTTTTCGGCACGTAAAATAATTTCATTCAGCGAGCGCCTCCGCTGACTAACGAGCACCTAACGAGCCGCTGCTCCCCCCTCCGCGCTGATTAGCAGGCCCTTAATGAGCCACCGCTCCCCTGCGGGCACGCTGCCCTCCCCTCCGGCGGGGCCGAACCGGCTTCTCCAGCCGCCGATCGCACCCATCAGCCCGGCAGCGGGGGGTCGAGCGGAGCCCCTAAGGGGCCGGCCCGTTGTTTCGGGGGCGGCTCTTAGGGCCCCGTATCGGCGGGGAGGGGAGTCCCGTCCCCCGTCCCGCCCCGCCGGGGAGCCTGCGCGGAGCCGGCGGGCAGCGGCCGGGCCATGGGCGGGCGGAGCTGAACACCGGCGGCGGGATCGCCATGCCGGCTCCCGAACCTATGCCCGGTTACGGGCAACTGCTGAAACGAGGTTACGGGAGTTTGACGGAAGCGATAAAGGCTTGCGGGGACTGCGGTTGGGAACTATCGCGACAGACCTGGACCGAAAACGCCTACCTGGGTTGGGGAGAGGTGTTGCTCTGCGGACTCTGCGCCCTCGGATGGACCGTGCTGCGCCGCGCCGCCGCCCGCAGGCTCTTTGGGGTCAGTCCCTACCGCCGGGGAGGGACGGGGACCGGGGGGGGACACACACACGTACCCCCCGGGGACGCCCGTGGTACGGGAGGGCTCCTCTCCTCCACCCCGGGGACGGGTTGGATGGGGAAAGCCCGTTCTCCTTTCCCCCGGGGCCGCATCCTGGAGGAGCGAGCATCCCGCTGCACCGGGAGAGCTCTCTCCCCTTTCCCCAGTCCCCTTAGCTGCACCCCGGGAGGGTCTGGGGGTTTATTTCTTCCGTGGGGGGAGAAGAGGACGGCATTTCTGCGTGTCATCCGTGGTTTGCATGAAAAATGTCCTTCCCCGCTCTCCCTCCCCGGCGCGGCGGTGGAGAGGATGGCGCGGGGATAACTGCTGTACTGCAGTGCTGGGCTGACCTTCTCCCGAGCGTGGGGAATGCAGGGATGCGAGCATCCAACCCTCACGGCCTCCCAACGGGTTTGCTGGCCGGGTTGTCCCCTCCTCGCTAATACAGTACTTTAAGGGATAGGATGAGCAGGACATCCCCGGGAGCGAAGAGCAGCTCTGCTTAATATCTCTCTGTGAAAAGCGTACGTAATGAAATAAGACCTCCCCTCTCCTTCTGATGGCTCAGTCCCAGCAGAGGCGATTTTTTTTCCACGCCGCTTTCCTAGAGAGATGCTGTGCGCTTTGCTCTGCAATTACCCTGGCCTTGATGGGACTGGAAAGGCAGGAGCGACGGAGATGTCGTGTTTTGGGTCGGGGATAGATAGCCCTCGGCTCTCAGGGATGCAGAGACAACCCTTCTTTCACCTACCCCTGAGTATGGTGGCATGAGGCCTTGAGTAGCTGCAGGAGCGTGTGTGGTTCTTTGCAGCTGGGTGGGACAGGCCTTGTTTCCTGGGTGAACCGCTTTTTGGAGGCTGCTTCACAGATTGAAGACAGCTGCCTTGCATCCCATAATTAGGCTATCGGGAGTCACTGCTGTCCCCTCTATACCCTATCTGCTGCTGAGCCTGCCTTTAAAGTGGCTCTTCCTTTGCTGCTCAGAGCTGGCTTTGCTTATCCAGTAATGCGAGGTGGATCTTGACCTTGTACAAGGTTCCAGTCTAAGTCCTCTGGAGTCATTTGAAGCTGCTAAAGTGGCATGTAGGCAAGGTAACATGCTGGCTTTTTGTGTAGGACTGAATTTCTCCTTGTTAGCTGCACTGCTGCCTGCCTGTGGCTACCGATGGGCAGCGTACAGCACCTGGTGACGCTGGGAGTGGGTTGAACAGAGGTAGCCTTAGGTCTATTATAACAAATTGGAGGTAATTTCTTTTGTGCTCCAGTTTCTCATTGTGTAAGGCTCACCTTTACAGAGGGAGCGGTGATCAGAGCGTGAAAAAAGCTCTTAGGGCTGTGGAGTCTGCTCAGTGCCCTCGGAGGATGCTTGGCAGCTCCTACGAGTGCCGAGGTATTGTTCCTTTCGGAGAAATGGGTCACACTCGTAATTGCAGAAGAGCGAGGGGGGTTGATCGGAGCCGGTTCTTGTGGCTACATCTGCATGTGTTATAGTGATGAGATGCTGAGCGAAATTGTGATAGCATCAGTTTCTCCCAGCAGATAGGTGGAAGGGTAGCAGTAGGGAGAGACACAACTCTGTCCATATATGTATTTTAAAAGGATCTGAAGCTTTTCTCTGTTTATTCTGCTGGAGTTGCTATGGGGAAAGATGGAGGTTGTGGCTTTCCTCTAAAACCTCTGGTAGTATTTAGGAAATCAGTTTGTCCTGCATGGCCCCTGTATGGGCAGCAGTGGAGCCAGGGTCGTTCAGGAGGAAAGTCAGGGAGAAAAAAGACCTCCTGTTTAACCCTGGGAGGAAACTTCTCCCATGGTCAGGACTTTGCTTCCCCGTGCAGACTCAGAGAGTATCCTTACTCATTTTGAATCTCTTCAGGTTCCCTGCGAGAACTGAAACACTCACAGTTATAAAAAATGAATCCACTCAGTGTCTGGAGAACGCTACCTTCCTGCGTGTTGTTCATAAATAATAAATCTTGCCACTTGGATTGTGATTCTCTGCATCTGAAGAGGAAGCGACTCTTACCACAAGGCCTTGAAGCTTGGAGTGTAAAGTGCACCTTACTTAGCTCTGGCTGTGACCGCTCCTCTGAGAAATGAGTGCGTTAAAGCCATATACCTCTTCCTGTGCTATCTGCATGGCCCTGTTTTTGTCATTGGGATCGAGAGAAGAGAAGGTAGGATCCTCGCTCTCTTTGAGGACTGCAGCAGCATTTAGCCTGCAACATCTTTGTCACAGAAGGTCTCACAGTTGGGTTGAAAAAGTGGTAAAGGTTGTTCCTGTGATGGGGGGGTTGGTTAGGATTTGAAAGTGTGGACGTTCACCTGTTAAAACAGCTAGGCTAGTGCCTGTGCATAGATGTGGTTTTTCCATCATCCTTAGGGCAAAGATAATTTTTGGCCTGTTGCTGCTCCTTCACAGAATCCTTATTTGGTGCAAATTCGGAAAGGAGTTTTTTTGGTGTAGGAAGGATCCCAGTTAGCTGAGCAAATGTGGATTACTAGGTAGGGAAAGACCCTCCAAAGCCAGCTATACTGGGGGCACAGGCATCTCTGCAAAGGGCAGAGGGAGGTATCCTTCCTCTCTGGGGTCTGCCCTGAGAGCTTCTGCTCTTTGTCCCCTTGACTTCTGAGTGCACAAACGTGAATGATACCCAGCCCATGTCTGATTGTACGAGCTTGCTGGAGCTGCAGACTGCCTTCAGAAATGAAGACCAAGCTGGTTCTAGGCAAGTGTTCCCATCCCTGGAAGCCTCCTTGGTGCATGTGCCCCTGTCCTCCTGCCACAGTTAGTGTCTGAGCTCCACTGGTCTCTGAAAGCCACCGTCCTTGGTGTGTCCCCTGCGTGGAGAGCGGCTGCAGCCAGGCTCTGTGGAGTTTGATTAAAAAGCAGCAACCTGAGCATCTCTGCATTAGTGAAACATCCTGGAGGGCAGCTGAGCCCAGCAGTGCCGAGGCCAAGCACTGTTGGAATAGGACCAGGCAGCTCCACTTGGGAAAGGCTTGGTGAAATGCCTGGAGCTCCGCAAGCCTGTGCTAGCAGGTCTCCTTTCCCAAGCAGGTCTTGAGCCGTGCAGTGAACTTGAACAGATAAAACTAAGAGCACACCTGGATTCATGCACAAAGATGATCCAGAATAGCTGTGGCAAGCCTAGGCAGACACTTGCGGCCCTAAACTACCCTGAGCCTTTGCTGCTGGGAATTCAAGTCCCCAAAGTCAGCTAAGTGTAAGTCTGTCAGTGAGCAAAATCCATTCTGTATGAAAGCTGCCTCTGAATCTGGTGATGTTCGTCAGGTATCACCTCTGTCCTTAACGGCTGTCTGCCTTTTCTCTGCAGTGGGTAAATGTTTTCCATTTTTGGCCCAGACACTAGTCAGCTTGCTCTCTTAGTGGTGTCAAAATTTGTAGGACATCGCAGTGTCCTCTGCAAGGAAAAGCGTTGTGTAAATTGAAAAATGTGCTCTGGAAAGCAGCGTTTCTAGGTGAGTGATACAGTATAGCCCCAGGAAGGATATGGAAGCTGGAAAGCAAGGGTCCCTATTATCCCTTTCAGTGGTTTTTGCAACTTTTCTCCACCCTACGGTATTGTCAAGACTTGTTTTTCCGAGCCCCAGCACTGGGCGTGTGACTTGAAGCTGGGGGGGAATTATCAGTGTCCCAAAAACTGGCCACCCAAGACAATCTCTGCTGAGAGCAGAGGACACCGACCGAGCCCAGGGGTGGGAGAAGGCTCTGCTGCACCGCCGTTTCCTCGGCTCGTCCCGCTGTGCTCTGCCCGCCAGTTTGAAGCAAAAACCCTGGAAACTCAAGGGGAGAAAGCCACAACAATGGGTCTTTTCTTCACCCCAGGAATGAAGCTGCGCTGTTGCGCCTCGGAGCGGGGGCTGCTCTCCCTGTGCCGCTGTGTCAGCAGTCAGGCATGAGGAGGTTATTCAGCCCCCGCAGCACCCTGTGGGCAGCTGTGTCTTGTCTTCAAAGAGTGTCTTCTATTGCTTTTCTCTCTTAGGGGCAAATTTTACTGCTTGCAGAGGAACCAAGGAAGAAATAACGTCTGTTGGTTTGTTGCTATTGTCATAGCGCCTTTTTTTCCTACATGTTTATCTGGAAAGCGTCGTTCAGAGCCTCATGAAGCTGCCCAGTGTCTTAGCTGCTGTGCGGGCAGGGAAACTGAGGCACCGAGCAGCTCGCTGCCTGGTGTAGGGACGGAGCAATGAGAGCCGGATCTCTTCATGCTGTGCTCAGTTCGTTCCCCTTTCTTAGTGGGGTGACAGCCACTGCACTTGGGTCCACAGGCTCCAGGAGACTCATTTCTTTGGGTTCAGAGAACCGGCTCTTCCCTTCTGCAGGCTCTGTGCTCCATCCCTGATGTGTCAGCGGGTCCGGGAGCAGCGTCCAGGCTGGGTACGGAGGGGACGTAGTCCCTTGGGGTGGAAAGGCACCGTCACAGCCCTGAGGAGGCACGCACCGTGCTGCGGGGAGCTGTGCCACCGCCGCGGAAGGGGCAGTAGCTGTCGGTTGTGGCCAGGTTTTGAATTGGAGCTCTGCTTGCTCATCATTATCATCTGCATTGAGTAAAAGCTGATGTAAAGCTGCCAGTTCCCTGGGCTGAGGATGCTTCGTGCCAGCCATTCCTTTGTGTCCCTCTGGGGAACTCGTTGTGCCCAGAAGCCAGACGCGGCATGGCTGGGATTTGGCCGGGCCCTTGTCTCTAGGCTGGGGAGGTGGCAGAGGCGGTGGGGGCGGTCGGGGGGATACAATTCCTCTGTAACAAGCCTCGATTCATAACCCATCACTGCAAGCCTGCCGGGTTGCTGGAAGGACTCGTGTCCTGCTGCTTTAGCTGGTTGTAGATTTAAGGGAACTGGCTGCTTTCCTCTAGTGCCGGAGGCTGTAAAAAGGGAGAGAGCATGTGTTTGCTTTTTGCTGTGAGTATTTTTTTGACACTTCAGCGGAGCTGTGGGCAGTGACGGTTTCCATTCGGTTTCTCTTTCCAGCTCCAAACCGCTCTCGCAGCGCGCTCTCACCCACGGCTTTGCTTCTTCCCCCGGCCCCCGAGGTCGTGCCGAGAGGGTGCTGCGGGGGAACAGTCCCCGGTTAATTTTACAAGTGAATCAGAAGATGCCTGTGAAGGTTTGCGTGGGGGGAATGGAGGAGGAGGAGGAGGAGGGAGGAAGAGCCAGTTGCCCTTTAAGCGAAGCCCCATTACATCACTTGCCAAGAGCCTTGGGCTCTTTCAGCCGGAGCCAGATCTGCTGTTCCCGCCGCAGCACCCGTCACCCGTAGCAACAGGCATCTCTGCACCGTTGCCGTGGGAACGGCAGCCGGGTGATGGGAGGACATCCCACCACCTTGTCCATCTCCCACCCCCAGGGAGAGGGCAGATGCACCTCCTGCGTGGTGCGGGGCTGGTCTGTGCATCTCCTGGGCTTGCGCTTCCCCGTGCAAGCGGTCCAGGTTTTGGTGGGACCCCCCGCCAAGGGATGTTAATTTGTCCCCCCCCAGCCCCCTGCGTGATGCTGGTTCTCTTCTGATCCTTCCCTGTGTCTGCTCCAGAGCCAGCTCCCATTTCTGTAGTGCTCAGGGTACAGTCTGAGATGCCCCGTGGCTATTTAAGGGAGAAGGAGGGCTCTCTCCAGGACTTGTCATTAACCAGATACGCAGCGAGGGCTAAAAGCTCCCTGAGCATTAGCCCCCACAAGCTGGAGTGGGGTAGCCCTTCCCTGGATTTTGCTTTTGCTCCAGACTGGGAGCTGCTGCCATGCCTGCAGTGGACTGTTCATCAGGCTCACAGTGGCAATTTGCTGCACTGCTACCATCTCTGCCGAGGGTCCGAGTGTCCACAAAATGCAGGTCGTCTCAGTAGTACGTGCCTGCCCCTCGTGTGATGGTCCTTGTCATCAGCTCTGCCTGCCTGGGGTAAAAAAGCGGTGTCGTTTCCCCTTTGCAGGTAGGGAACCGAGGCGCAGGGAAGAAGCAAATGATTTGGCTGGTGATCGGCAGCAAGGCTGCGACAGGGATTTGAGGCTGAGCTCAGCATCCTAAATTCAGCCCCAGCTTGCTGTCGTGGTAGCATGGTGAGCTGTTCCCCATATCTGAGCTGCTTCTGTGCTCCACTCTATGGAGACACAAATAATTCATGCTTTCTGGGCTCAGGACTTTGTCTCTGCATTATTTATTCACCCTTCAAGCTTCCTCCTCTTTTTCCTACTGTGGCTCCTGTTGGAAGAAGCCTTGGCAGCAGCGTGTTCCTGGTCTCAATGAGGACGGCCATGCTCTGAATGTGAGATGCGTAGCGGGAGGCCGGAGCTGTGCCTCTCTAGCTGGGGGGGATACGGACAACTTGGCAGACGTTTGTGGGGCTGGTGCTTCCAGGTCTGACCAGCGCTGGGAAATTCGGACCTTAGAACAAAGCACTTTTGGGCTGGAACAATGCTTGGAGCGGAGTCCTTTGAAAATCTGATGCAGAGAGGGGCTAAAAGCCAGACCAGCCACCGCCTGAGGACAGCTGGGGCCTTAATATAGCCTTTGAGCATCGGGGAGCCGAGCGCCGGCTGCAGAAAGTGCTGACCTGGGGCAGGGTACGGTTACTTTGCAGGCATTTTGTTTTCATCTCGAGTTTATCTGGTCTCTCCCTGGGGAGCTGTCAGCTGGGGGGGGGGGCTTTGGGTGTTATCTGTGTTTTAGCCAGCAATGATTCCCTCTGGACCTTGAGCAACACTCCCCTGCATTGACTGCTCCCCTGCAGCCACGGCTGGGGGCTGCGGAGGTCGGCTGGGCTGATATGGCTCTGTCACGCTTGTGATGAGAAGCAGAAACGGTGCCTGGCGTTGCTCAGCTGCCACAGAGGGAAAAAAAATCCATGCCCGGAGCCCCGGCTGAGCTAAGGGCACGCTCAGCGTGCAGCATCGCTCACTCTCCACCGCACCGTCTGAGACGAAGGGCTGCTCCATTTTACTCCTGAGCAGCTGAGGCTGTTTAATGCTGGGGCTTTGCTTTTCCTATGATTTCCAAGTTGTCCCTACCTTCGGTGGCCCAGCTCTCACTGTCACAGAACACGAGTGTTGGGAGAGCTGGGCAGTGCTCGTCATCCTCGGGAGCGTGGGGAACTTGGGGTGAGAAAGTTTCGTTCTGATGAGTGTGAGCAGCCTGCAGAACTGCTCGTCCTCCCTTCCCTCGCTTTGGCCATATTTGGGGAGGCTTTGCCTCCTGTTTCTGAGTCCTGACAGGTGGGAGGGCTGCTGCAAACCACAGCGGGGGAAAAACCAGCAGCTTTTCAGTGCTGGTCAGCTGAAAAAGCTGCTGGGAATGTGGGTGAGCATGGGAAGGTGTGAGAGAGCAAGAGGAGCCGGTGCCCCAGCCTTTACTGACTCATTACCTGCAAATCTGGCCCCCTCCAACACTGGTTCCCCGTGCAGGGGAGTCTTGTGCCATGCTGGTTGGGTACAGCAGCGGCTGCGTGTTTAGGAGCCTTTGCTTCCTCAGCTGAAACGCTCTTTTCCGGGAGTTGGCAGCGCTGCAAGCTCCGTATGCACAGGATAGTATTGTTACGGCTTCCTCTTCTGGGTTTCCTAGTGCAGCTAGGACTTGATTTTTATTTTATTAGTTATTGACTCTGTTCTGCAAAAGCCAGCTGTGGTCAGCCCTGCTCCTGGAGGGAGGGTGATGGAGTGGTGCCCAGACTGTGGGACGCATGCCGTAGGCTTCTGCCTTTTCCACGAGGCTCTGCTTTCACAGCTTTCCAGTGTGGCCAAAGCTGAGTGGAAGGATCTCTAGCCTCATGTTTTTCCCTGCTTCAGGCTCTCTCTAGAGCCTCTTTGACCTCCTTATTTGTGCTGTAAAGAAGGCCAGAAAAAATGGGGTTTGTGACCCTGGTTTTGCCCCGTCTGGTAGTGGCAGTGCACGCATCATGCAGCGCTCGGTTCTCTTGGAGATTTGGTGAACTCTGCCCTGGGCTCCCCAGGACCTTTCTTTTTGCCCTGTGTGATGATCCTTCTCCCCTTTCCTTGCAGCCCTTCGGGGAGTGGTGCAACTTGCAGCCGAGAGATGCTGCCAAGATGCCTGAGAGTGCCTGGAAGCTGCTTTTCTACACGTTATCCTGGTCATATGGCATCTACCTGCTCTTCTTCACTGACTACCCCTTCTTCTATGACCCACCATCCGTCTTTTACGGTACAGTAAGAACCAGGGGGAAGTGGGTATGGATTAGGATATCCAGATTCGCAGGATGCCTGGGTTGAACAAGGGAACGGGAGTTGGGGTGAGCAAAAGAGAAGACTGAACCTCTAAATTGCCTTTTCTGTGATGCTGTGGGTACAGAAAGGGCACAACAGGCTGTCTCTGTTCATTTTGCTACAGAGAGAGTCACCTAGTGGCTATTGCAGAGAGCAGGGGCTGGGATGTGTCAGCTTTGGAGGGGAATGGGATTGAGTAGTTCAAGTAGGAGAGAAGTAAATCAAGGTTTCTCCCTTAGGTCTGGGAGAGGGACTGGGTCTAATGCCAAAGGCAGAGTTTGGGAGCCAGGATAGCTGGGCTCCCTTCCAGCCTTTGCCTCCTTTGCATCTGTGATGACCTCCTGAAAGGGAGCTGGAGCACCTGAGCACAGCAAAGTGCTGGGGCTGCTTGGGGCAGCTCTGCTGCTTGCTCCCCACTGTTTGCGCTCCCGTCTCTCTGCTGTTGATGGAAGCTCTGCGCTCGCGGCTCTGCGTTCACCCGGGTGTCTTTTGTCCCACCCCAGACTGGAAGAAAGGCATGGATGTGCCCACGGACATCGCCATCGCCTACCTGTTGCAGTGCAGCTTCTACGGACACTCCATCTATGCCACCGCCTACATGGACACATGGCGCAAAGACTCCATTGTCATGCTTCTCCACCATGTGGTCACGCTGACCCTCATAGCCTTCTCCTACGCTTTCAGGTGAGGTCCCTGGCTCTGACGCTGTCCCTCTGCAACACGTCCCGGGCCAGCCTTGGGCAGCTACGCAGCAAAAGCCGCAGCCTTTCTGTGCTCACGTGCATCTCACGGGCATGTAGCAGGAGGACTCTTGCTGGGTTGGTGTGGATTCTCCCCTGCCTCCATGCTATTGCAGCAATCCCAGTGCTTATGAGCCATTGCCCAGTGCCAGACCCACCCTGCTACCAGGTCTGGTTGTCTGGATTATTCAGGGAATCTGTCTGCTCCCAGTGTGATGGACCATGGGTGTTGGGTGCTAACATCAACCCCCACACGTCTCCCTCCCTGCTCCCCTTTGTCCTACAGGTACCACAACGTGGGCATCCTCGTGCTCTTCCTGCACGACGTCAATGACGTGCAGCTGGAATTCACCAAGCTCAACGTCTACTTCAAGCACCGGGGGGGAGTCTATCATCGCCTCAACGACATCATCTCCAACATTGGCTGCCTCACCTTCAGCGTCAGCTGGTGAGTTTGCCTGATCCCACTTCCATCTGTCCTTGCCAGCTTTTGCAATCCCCCTGGTGCCTCGGGGTACAGCCGGCTGGGTTTGTGTGCATGGGAACCAGCCCTTTCAAAAACTATTTGGGAAGAGGTTCCCGCAGAGCCTGACCCCATGCTGGGCTTGGAATCCTTCTGTAGTCACTGTGCCGTCTGTCACCACAGAAGTGCCTGTGAAATCTCACTTGCAGCATGACAAATGACCCCAGGGGAGGAGGACCTGTTTCCATTTTCCCACTCGCTTGGTTTTAGCAGTAAGAAGCACTTTTGCAAGAAGAAAACAGGACTTAGGGCTGTCCCAGATTCCAGCTTTGCTGTTCCTCTCAGGGCAAGGCTGGAGGAAAACAAAGATGAAGAGTAGAGATGGGTAACTCGCAGGTTGTCGCTCCTCACTTGTTCCTTTCTTTCCTTCCACCCTCTCCGCAGGCTGCTCTGAAAAGCAGCGGTGGCAACAAGAGCTCTCAATTTGAGGGAAGGGTTTTTAGTGATAAACTAGGGGTGCACGGGACTAAGAAAACCTTCCAGTTATATTTCCCTCCTGTCTCCCATCCAGTTGAGGTAATCTGCAGCGTAGACCTGCTTCTCTACCCTGAGAAAGCCCTTTCTCTGCCCTGCCGCTGGTGCCAAGCCTTTTCTACCCATAGGAATTGTATTTTCTCCCTTCAATAGCTGCCCTTTCACGGGGTCTGTGTGAAGTCCTGTCTAGAGCCAGACCTGTAAACCCAAGCCAGATGCCAAGAGCAGGGACTGCCGGGTGCAAGGGGAGCTGGTGAGGGCTGCCTGCAGGCAGGGGGTTGTGCTGGGGGAAGCTGCGCTGGGTCTCGTGTCTCTCCTGGGATCCCTGTGGGCCGATAAACCCACCCTGCTCCCTCTGCCCTGGCAGGTTCTGGTTCCGTCTCTACTGGTTTCCCCTCAAGGTGCTCTACGCCACTTGCTACTCCAGCCTCCAGTTGGTCCCTAATATCCCCTTCTACTTCTTCTTCAATGCTCTGCTCCTTGTCCTCACTCTGATGAACATCTACTGGTTTCTGGTGAGTAGGGGGAGCTCAGCAACCCCTACGCTAGCTTCTCCCTCCTCTGCTGCTCCTGCATGGCGCTGGCTCCCTGCTTGTCTTGGGGGCAGCTGGGGGGGACTGCAGGGATGGAGGAGGATTCGGAGGACTCGGGGGATGGCTTGGAGGGGAGGAGGGAAACCTCTGTCAGTGCCCGGGGCGGGGGGGGGCTGCTCTGCACTGGAATTCAGACCGTCTCGCACCCCAGGGGTCTGTGGAGAGGGAGCGATAACAGCAATTGGGGCAGGCTGGAACTTGATGTGGGTGTAAATGCTCTGGCATCCCCTGAAGCTTTGGGAAGGGGGTGAAAAGGGTGGACGTGGAGGGCTCACGTCAGCAGGCTCAACCCTGGGCAGGGCAGGGTAACATCTGAGTTTATCATCCTGTGGGGATGAAGTCAGTTATGAGTAGTTGCAGGTCATTGACCACGTCCCAGGGCTTTGGTCATCCCGGAGAGATCTGCCCTGCCTTTCTTGGGGTCGAGGACAGCAGAGAAAGCTCCCACTTAGCAAATGGGGGTGAGTAGGTTAGGCGGAACGGCTCTAAGCCTTGGAGCTTGTGGCTGATGGTGTTTCTCACCCCACAGTACATCATCCTGTTTGTGGCCAAGGTGCTGATGGGGCAGATGCAAGAGGTGAATGATGTGCGTGAGTATGACGTGGAGGACGGCAAGAAAACCACAACGGCCAAGAAGAAAGAGGCTGGACTGCGGCTGCCCAATGCTCTGAAAGAAGGGTATGTGGGCAGGGGGGGATGACACATGTACAGCATCTGTGGACTAGGGGAGGGGGTGCTGGCAGAGCTCCCAGGGCACTGGAGCCATTGTCAAAGGGTTCACCACTGGGCTGGAAGATGGAAGAGCAGGATGCCTTGACACAGAATATAAAGCATTGCTGCAGGTATTGGGAAGGACTTTGTATCTCCATGCCTAGGCATTGTGGTGTGTCCCTCCATCTTTCTGTCCCGTGAATCCTCACCCACCCCTTCCCCTGCTCACTCTGTAGGACTGGCTCTTTGCTTGAGGCTGTTCTTTCTGAGCAGCATCTGCACTTCATGTGGTGAACACCAAGTCTGGCAAGGTGCTGGATCCCACAGAGCAGGTCTGGCTGACTGGGGACAAATTGTCTGCGCGAGCCTGTCAAGACAGGTCTGACCTCAGCAGTGATCTGTGAAAGTAAGGGAGGGAGAGTCAGTGTGGAGACCAAGGCTCACTGTCTGCTGTGTTCTTTTTCACAGGATGCACCTGAAGAATGGACTTGTAAAAGACAAGCGGTTATAAGGGAAGCGTGGCTGCTGCAGCCTGGGCAGCCTGGCTGGATCTGGGGACTGACCCGGGACCCTACACTCAAACCCAGCAAATGAAAGGCACAAGGAGAACTTCATCCCTGATACCCCTTCCTCCCCTGCCTGGAGCTGGGGAATAGATGCCACTGACAGGATCAGGCCCCTCCTGGGGCTTGCCTGTGACCAGGCTTCACCTGATGCTGATGTGCTTTCTGCAGCCAGTCCGTGCTGGTTCAGTTGAGAGGCTGGTGGCTTTGCTGGTCCAGGTAGGATTTGGAGCTGGCTTTAGGTCCCCTGGTGTTTCTTCTGTCACTCCATCCCTCGGCTACTCTCAGTCCCTTTGTGATTTCCCCTGTCTTTACTGTTGGACCCTCTCACCGACCCTTCCTCAGGCCCTTGAAGGGTCCTCGGACCCAGCATCAAACCGGGGTGGGAAACATCCTCTCTTCCATTGGCATCGCCGTCCCAGGCGAGGGGAGCCCAAAGCCAGCTCTTCTCTAGCTGCCAAGCAGGGACTAGAGAGGTGATGCAGTGCACCTCTGAGCCTTCCTCCTCAGGAGGAATCACTAATATGGAGCTGCCCACAGATAGCTGGAGGCACAGCACGGTTCCTATGTGCAGGTCTGCCTGGAAACCCAGCCCTGGAGCATTATTCCAGCCTCTTGTCCTGCAGGATGAGCGCCAGGCAATTTAAATTGCTTAAAAAGCCTATGTAAGTCTTACAATTGCTTAAAAAGCCAGTCCCAGACCTGCAGGGTCCCTTGCTGAGGGATCTCTAGACTCTCACCCAGCAATGTCTGCTTGCTCAAGTAAAGAACAAATAGTTTCTGCTCCCCGTGTTGGTTTTCCAGGCAGCACCAACCCTAAGCCTTGCAGCTCTTCTCTCGCAGGGCCAGGACCCACAGCTCCTGGGTCCTCCTTGGGACGTGGAGCTCTGTCCCAGCTGGGAACAACAGGCAGTGGAGGTGGGGGATTCAGGGCATTAATTCCAGGCATCAGAGGGTGGTTAATTGTTTGGTTTGGTGGTTTGTTTGTTTTTTTTTTCCCCTTGTTTGGTCTGTCATATTGATTCAACTCCAGGCTCCTTGTGAGAGCCCCAGGGAAAGTTCCTTGGTAAACAGAAAGCAAAACGTGACTTGGGCTGATGGAAACTGTCCCAAGCTGGGGTAGGATCTGTCACCTTCTCACTTGTCATCACCTAGCAGGGTTTCAGAGGGGTGCATCTCAGTGCTTTAGTTCCTTGGCTTTCAAGCGGGATTTGCAGGAAGAAGGAAATGAAGGGAACTGATATCCCAGGCCTCTTTCTGCTCGGTCATAGGAAAGTTGGGGCAGCGATGGTGCCGAGTTGGGGTAATGGCAGTACCTAGTCAGCACGTGTGGGGGTAAACTGAATTTTATAGTACCAACTTGCCCAGGCTTCAACATTTAGCTGGGTAACCCGTTGGCCAGTATTGTGTGCGTGTAACGTCGGATATGCTGCCTGCAGTTTTGCTGTGATGGCTAGAAAGGGGCTGTGCAAAGGGGGAGACCATGGAGTTCCCTCTGCCTGGCTGGGGCAGGGACCCTGTGCTGGGGGTGGGTGCTGGGGGTGGGTGCTGATGTCTTTTTCGTGCTGGCCCTGGGGCTGCGTGTCTTGTGGGCAGGGTGGTGTGTGCGACAGGGAGCTGAGTGAAGATTTGGGGTGCTGGAAGTTGATGGCCTTAAAGAGAGAGGTGTTGGATGCTGTGATTGGGGAGGGAAAAAAAGCAGATTTGGGAGGAGGGAGCAAGAGGAGATCCTGGTCAGTGCCGCCTCCTGGATCTGGGCGGGATGTCCACAGTGGATGGGAGCAGCGCTGGACTTGCCAGCAGCTTTGTGTGGGGAAGAACAGCCTCTTCCCTGCCACCAAGGACTGTGGTTGGACCTTGATGGTGTGGAGATGTGGGAGAAATTGTAGGAGCTCTGAGAGAGGAGAGCAGCTGCCCTCCTGCCATGCAGCCTCAAAGGGTTAACAGGTCCTGGGAAGCCTGGAGGGACCATTCACACCCTCTGCCCAATCCTGGGAATCCCTCTGGGCTAATTGAGCACTAACTAGATCAAAGGCTCCAATCAGGCAATCAACACCCCCTGGCCCCCGTCTTCAGGTCCCCAGCCCAGGCTGCTCTTTGTCTGCAGGAAGGAGAGCAGAGCAATGCAGCTTCTCCCCAGCTTTAAAGCCAGCCTCGCCTGGGCTCTCCTTAGCATGGTTCTGGGGATGGAGTTAAGTTTGCAGGAAAGTTTACTCTTAAAATCCTTGGGTTTGAGCGCCAAGCCCAGCCCAAAAACCCCCGTTCCTGTGCCGTCTGTGCTCTGGCGGATCTTCCAGAAGAGAAAGACGCTGCCTTCTACAAACAAGGACCTGGTGGATGCCTGTAGGGTGGAGGAATTTAATGTCCCTGGGAACATCATCCGTGTCTTCGCTGACCAAGGTACAGAAACGCCGTGGTTTGGGTCCTGTCTTTTGGAAGCCCCTCTGATCTCTGGGCTGGGAGGCTTTGCTCCAGTCCTTCCTTTTCTGTCTCTTGGGTGTAGGTAGGAGAGGCTGGGGGAAGACAGGGCAGTGCCCAGAATTGGTCTCCGGGAGAAATCACTGCTGTGTAAACGCTTGTCCCTTTGGATGTTGTAGATAATTATTTACGGTTTAGAAATGAGTCAGTAGACAAGGTAGCCGGTGAGGGTGTGGAGCTGTGTAAGGCTCTGTCCTGGAGTCACCTAACAGTCTGGAGATGCCGGTTTGATCCTGTGTGACTGGCTTGACCCTTTGGGCTCCCGGCAGTGGAGGTGACTCCTCACCTGGGCAGTGGTAACGTGGCTCCTCCATCCGCTGGGGCTGTGGGTGCAGCGAGTGAGACCAGCACCCAGCTTGGGGCAGCGATGGGATGCTCGGCCATTTGGCTGTGTGTGTCCCCCCCTCCTCCTTATTGTCCTCATGCCTCTGGCTGACCATGCGGCACATCTGGCTGCTTCAGCCTGTGGCCTCTCTGAGCCGTTCTCAGTTACTTGGGAACTGTTTGGTCAGTGTCCTCTAGGTCTTGAGACACCACGGAGCTCGCTTCTCTTGTGTTTCCAGGTTTCCAATGGAAACCTCGGGCTGGCTAAAATGGGCAGCTTACCAGTTCCTAAAGTCTGCTGCTATTTGCCTTCATTTCCCCTCCATCCCAAACAGCCAGTGCCCACAACAACCCCCCCTGTCCTGGGGGGGAGATATTTATAGCTGGGGAAAAATAATGCACCAAGATGTTAAATAGAGGAGATGCTGGAATGGCTGTAGTGTCCCAGTGCCGCAGGCTGGAGCCCGGGCTAGCATTTGTGCCATTGGGCTGATGGCCCTTACTGCAGCTTTGTCATCTTGATCCAACGACTGCAGGCGTGCTTGGCTGCCTGCCTCTGTCAGCCCCATCTTCCTCTTGCCATGCAGCCAGGAGCTTAAGTCGGAGCGCTGGGAGGCTGAATCCCGCTCAGCGTAACAGGGTTCAACGACCACCACCTCTATTTCTCCTTCTTTGTCAGGCCACTTCATTCATAACGGGCAGCCCCAGAGGTTGCTGTGTCTGCAGAAGCGTCTGTACTTTAACCTCTCCGTGCTGGAGGAGGGCGAGCGCTTGACCATGGCTCGGCTCGAGATCAAATTCAGCCACAACTCCTACCACACCTCCAGCCAGGGGCAGGTTTTTGAGCTGAGGCTCTACCAAACCTCCCAGATGTCTCTACGGGGGATGGCCTCCCACGAGAACAGCCGAAAGCTGCTGGTGGAGCAGTCCTTCGCCCAGCTGCACAAGTCTCTCCTCTTCAACCTGAGCGGGGTGGCGAAGGACTGGAGAACGCGCAGCAGGAATCTGGGCTTGATCCTGGAGATCGCGGTGAGCGGCGGCGATGGTGCATCAGCCCCGGCGAGTGGGGGGCCGCAGAACCTCTGCACCAGCATCGACTCCTTCCTGGACACCTCTCTCCTGGTGGTGACCCTCAGCCAGCAGCAGTGCAAGGCTTCCAGGAGGAGGAGAAGCGCTCACTACACCCCCGTCACTCCGAGCAACCTCTGCAAGCCCCGGCGGCTTTACATCAGCTTCAGCGACGTTGGTTGGGAGAACTGGATCATTGCCCCGCAGGGCTACATGGCTAATTACTGCCTGGGCGAATGTCCCTTTCCCCTGACGGCGGAGCTGAACAGCACCAACCACGCCATCCTCCAAACCATGGTGCACTCGCTGGACCCGGAGAGGACCCCCCAGCCCTGCTGCGTCCCCGTCAGGCTGTCCCCGATCTCCATCCTCTACTACGATAACAACGACAACGTGGTGCTGAGGCACTACGAGGACATGGTGGTGGACGAGTGCGGCTGCAGATAGCGGAGCGGCTGGGGGAGCGTGTGCCGTGGGGTCCCGTCTGAAATGTTGAATGATTGATGGAATAAATCCAAGCGTGTTAAATCCCCTCTGTGCTGGTGTTCAGGGAGTTTCCCGGTGGTGCGTGGAGTGTCGGAGCCCACCCTGGGCTGCCCTTCTCCAGGGTGGAGGTCTGGCACGAAGGGATGGTTACTGGAGTTGTGATTTAGTAA
Organism: Haliaeetus albicilla; assembly: GCF_947461875.1. Classification (NCBI taxonomy): domain Eukaryota; kingdom Metazoa; phylum Chordata; class Aves; order Accipitriformes; family Accipitridae; genus Haliaeetus; species Haliaeetus albicilla. The sequence continues at coordinate 43,077,299 of NC_091490.1, read as the reverse complement.
TAGCTGGGTGCTCAGCCCTCCAAGCAGCTGTCTGCTGCAGCCAGCAGACTATTCACGGGATTATGATCCAGTCTGATGCTGGTTGTCTCTTCCATTCTCCACGGGCGATGGCAGCACCAGGTTGTGAATCCCAGACCCCTCTCGTGCTTGGCCAAGCTGCTGCTGGTGCCAGCGAGGCACCCGCTCAGGAGAGCAGCAGTGGGGCTTGTGCTTTTTAGGCTTTTTGGCTAAATGCTGCAGCTTTCTCTGTGCAAAAAGAAATGATTTTTTAAATTTTTTTTTTTTTTTTTTTTTTTTTTTTTTTTTTGTGTGTGAAATGATGCTGGTGGTTCCCTGCTGCTTGGGTGCAGGATTTAGGCTGCAGCGCGGCCGTGCTGGGAGGAGGTGACGCGGTGGCTCCGGTCCTGCTGCAGGAAGAGGTATGGTGTCACGGCACAAGCCGCATCGCTGCGGCTCTGTGTGACTGAATCCTTTCCCACGGGGGAGGCAGAGCCTGGAGGTGCGCGGGTTTCTCTTTCGCTGTAGGAACTCAGGCCTGAGCTATTTTTTTTATTGTGTGGTTGGTGATGGGGTGGTTTGGGGTGGGGGTGTAGGTGACTCAGAGGTGCTGGGTGGCCAAATGCAGCCCCCTGGGAGCTGCAGACCGAGGGGCAGGTTGCTGCGTGACAGATGTTTTTTGGCTGATGAAAAAAGGGTAAAGCAGGGGGATGTGGTGCAGTGGAGTCGGTGGCATCTTGTTCCCTCCCAGTCCGCTTGTGAGTCAGTAGTTAGTTTATTTACTTCATTTGCAAATTGATGAGACCAGGGTGCTGTGTGTGAATGTCCCTGCTCACTGGCCTGAACCACGGCTGGAGCCAGATGGCAGCCGAGCATCAGGCAACGGCGGCTCGGCACAGCGCAGCAGTGTTACAGCCCCGATACATCAGGCACATTCACATGGTTGTGCATTTTAGGGTTTGGTTGTTTGTGGTTGGTTTTTTTTGTTTGTTTGTTTGTTTTGTGCGCTGTGGTATCCAGCCCATTGCAATAGTGTGACTGTGCTCTTACTGATAAGGCCACTAATGAGCTAGCAGAGCAGTGCTGTGCAGCAGGGACCCAGCTTTGCACCACCTTGTCTGAGCAACAGTGATCACTGATGGAGGAGTTGCTTTTCTTCCACCTTCCAGCATGTGGGCTGTGAACTCTGATTGCAGCTAGAGGTTTAAAGCTGTTCCCTGTGTTGTGCTGGCCTGTGTTAAACAGCCAACACAGCTGCATGTGGGGCCCTGGGCTGAGGTTTAGCACCAGCCCTTCCAGGTGAGGCTTTCCTGACACAGCTGCAGCTTTGCTTCTTTTTTTTTTTCCTGAAAAGGAATCTGAGTTAGACTTGAATCTTTTGTCATCTTTTTTTAAAAATGTGAACCTGACACCATAGCATAGATTACTTTTGTTTGTTTTTGTACTGATGTTGTATTGTCAAGGTCTGATGAAGTATTACCAAGCTAAGCTGGGCCTTCTCCCTCCAGGGAAGCACTGAAGGTTTAACCACTGTTGGGTTTGCAGAGGAAATGTCTTCCCATCCCCTGTGACAGTGTTTTTGCTAACACCCTTGAACTGTGTAGCTGATGACCAGGACTGGAGTAGCTCAAGTACTTTAGTTGTGTAGTGTACTAATGTTTTCAGGTCCAAATGTGTTTCTTGACAGTGCCATGGACTAGCAGAGAGCTCCAGGGCAGGTCAGCCCTGCTTTACTCCAGCAGCTGAACAAGAGCTATGCTGAAACCCATTTCAAGCACTCAAATGTTTTAAGGGCTTAGAGTAGGACTGACTTAACTAAAGCAAGCAGGAGCCATTTCTTTCAAATTTAAGATGAGCAGGATTAAGAAAACCCTTAAGTATTAGGTTTTGTTGTGCCTGTGCTGTGGCAGATTAAGGGCTCAGCTCATTTAACATCCAGTGAGTCAGTCTCACTCCTTACCTGGTTCTCCAACATCATGGAGGGCAATTGCCTGCCTCCATCACGCTGTCCAAGCACTGATACTCTGGGGAGCGGTGTGAGGAGGTGAGTTACAGCAGTGACAGCCCTGAAGTAGCTGTAATCAGCTTATAGCCAGGGCAGTGCCAAGACCAGCCCTAAATGCTGAAGCTGCATTTCAGCAGACACTGAGCCGTGACTGGAGCCAGGCCGAGCTTTGCTGAGCAACTGCCTGTAACAGAGGTAAAAGCCATTTTTGTGTTTACTGCAGCACAGGGGAGGCAGGAGTGAGTAGAGATCTTCCAGGCTGGACTGGTCACCTCTAGAACCAGCCCTCTGTAACTCCTGCAGCTCCCCCCCTGCACCCCACACACATGGGCACAGACCACCACCATGGGGCTCCTTGTGGTCCCCTTTGAGCCAGAGGAGGGAAGAGGGGTAGGGTATTTAACAGAGTTTTCACAGTTCATTTGCTTACCCATGTACGCTATGCACACACCACACTTTTGTACTAGTCTGTGTTTAAAAAAAAGTAATAAACTTGAAGTTTATACAATCAGACTAAGTTTTAATGAGTGTTGCATGGTTTCATCATTGAAAGTTAGGGGCCACCTTGAATGCAAGAGCTGTTTATTAATATTTTTATTGATGACAAACAGGTTTAAAACAAACTGAGACAAAATCAAAAAAGAGTAACACCGTGCTAGCACTGATGTCTGGATTTATAAAACTCAGAGTAACTGCTACAAAGGAAAAAACCAGCACAAAGCAGAGGCAAGCATTCCCATCAGTGAAATAAAGGGGTGAGGGGAGAGGAGGGGGGTTACATTACTCAATGGATTGCATTGCACAGAGGGTTACAGCTTAAACCTATCAGAAAAGTCTATGCAACTACGCAGCCTACAGAAGGAAAAAAATTAAAAAGCCCTTCGGCAATGTTAATAAATAAAACAGTCCATCTTACAAGGAAGGAAGGTGGCCTGTGTCTCCATTCTTTCACATTTTAGAAGTCTAAACTCTGGAGGCTTTTTATGAGAAAAGAATGGTTTTCATTTCTGGAAAGTTTCTTTTGCAGTTCTTGAACTATGTTCACTGCAGGACTGAACAAAAATTTTGAACACCTGTTCCATGTTTATGTGCACACTACTCACGGTTTGTGGGTATGCTACACCAGGTCTGCACTGGGGGAGAGACACTCTTGAAAAACTACAGCAAATACAGGTTATGAAAGCGGGTCAACAATCTACAGAAAGGACAGTAATGAAAGGGCTTTCCCCCCCAGTTACAAAAAGTGGGTTTTACATCATTTAAGTACATTCATATGAGAGGTATTTTGAGTTCCCCCAAAAAAAAGACTAGAAACACTTGGAGCCCTTTGAGTATAAAGCTAACTTAATTCAAACTTTAAAAACACCTAGGTTAGTGAATCACACTCTACTGTTCTTTGCCAATTAGGAGGTAGAGGTTAGTCTAATTTAGGGATCTGATAAAAATGGGTCTGTAGGAATTTTAAATTCTCTGCGCTGTTTCTAAAAAGGTTTAGACAGAAATAAAATGCTCCCAGTGTTCCCATATGACTTATTTAAGACATGGGTACAACTTAGAAATTGGATGGCTTCTCTTATGTGCTGTTTTCAGTTTTGACTTCCAGCTATTTCTCAAGCCAGCATTGATGGCACAGCCGTGTCACTACCTGAAAAATAGGCTCCGGGTTTGGTTTTCAACACCTGAATCTTTCAGCTATCTGCATTAATCACCGAAGAAGCCACACAAAAGCCTAACCCATTATCTCTAATTATACCCAGCTATCAGAGGCCACCTTCCAACAACTGCCTGCTTTGTCCATTTTTCCAGCCTGCTTCAGTAACATTGTAGAGTCTTTACTTCAAAACCAATATAATCCCCAGTTTCCACTACTTCTTCCCCAGATCTGAGGGAGTGAGTAAAGCAGGCCTGTTAGCATCTTTTCCTCCAGGGCCGAAGGGCACAGGAACCCATCCCCTTTCAAGCGCAAAGTTCATCTTACAGAAAGGCTTGTTTTTCACAGAGTAGAGTCCAGACAGTAGCCAATTAAAGCATACAGAAAACACTTTGAAACCCTCCTCCTGCTCGAGCGCGCAGGCTCCTTTCACTCTAACTGCTATCCAATGTAGGAAGAAGAGGCTGATTGCTGCAACTTTAAATCACACTGAAAGTTCTCAAGGTTGGTGCTCTAATTTAGTTTTGTTTTAAACTTTTTGTAAGCTTCTCAGAACAAGGATCTCCCAGGTCCACCACTAAGAATTCAGAGACAAACTTCTAAAAATTCAGTGCTCCTTTGAAAGAATCTCTTTAAAACCACCTTGTCACGAAAGACCCGTTCAGAATGTGGGCGACACGATGACACTAGGATTTCAGAGCCAGCGTTGGACAACAAAACCTGCATCTCAGAGTTGAGCATCAGCTATGTTCCGCTGGATTTCTGCTTGGCTTGCTGTCACTTAAGTCAGGAACTCTCTCTCTCTCTCAGATACTCTGCTTCTAAAATGTAAACAGTTACTGCTAAAATATAGTACCCCTTTAAAACGAGAACAACTCTGAGATGAGGGTTTTCCTCTCCCCATCTGCTCTGAAAAGTAATGCCCTGCTCGCAAAGAGAAGTATGGAATGAAGTGAAACCTGCTTAAGGCCCTTCTCTCGAGCTTGTTTGACTGGGGGAGCAGGGACTCAGCTGACCACTCATTTCAGGGTGAGTTGCCTTCCCAGTGAGGCGCCAGCCAGTCCTTCAGTGCTCTCTCTCCTCTCCGGTCAGTCTCCTTGTCTCAGTGAGCTAGCAGTGGGCTCTCTCGCGCGCGCTCCTTTCTCTCTCTCTCCTCTCCGTTGGTTGGTTTCTTTCTCCTGTTGCTCTCACACAGTGGTGCTTCAGTTTTAGCAGTGGAAAACAGGTATCCATTTTATTTTATTTTTTTTATTACCCAGAATAAAATGCTGATGAACTAAGCTCCACACAAGCTTAGCTCTTCTTCCTCAACCTGAAAGCAAGAAAGCAAAACAACAGTTGCATTAGGGATATCACTCTTAAGGCAAACACTGTGTTCATGAACTTAAATCAGGGAGTAAGAAGCAGAGGAGTGAACCTCAAGTGCCTTACACTCTAATACTGTGACAGTCCCGTCACTCCACCATGTTGATATGCACGTTCACCCTGGTAAGTAGAGTCCTGTGACAGCGCCACGTCAATCTGAGATTTAAACTCATCACCAAGGTAACTGTCCTGAAAATGAAAGTGTGTGTTAAGCGTCTAACTCATTATCAAGTTCAAGTGCTCCCTTACAAAGCAGAATACCTGGCAGCCATGATTAATGATAAAGTCTGAGAGGTTTTGTTTTGTTGGGGGATTTTTTTTGTTTGGTTGTGTTTTAGTTTTTTAAAAATCTACTCTTTTTGCTGCAGAATTTCCACAAATACAAAGGCTTTTGCAATAGCTGGCTGTTGAATAGGCAAGCAGTTCAAAGTTAGGGCTCAAGTTGAAGTTGATACATGTAGCATTTCACTTCTATGCCTGAGTGTACTTAGAGAGTCCACCAAGTGGAGGAGTATGAAATGCTGTGGCTGCCATTGAAAATGGCTTTAGTTTCCATTTTCCTCAGTACTAGGAAACAAGGATGTGCATACACACAGATCACCGACACAATACCCAGGAAAAAGAGCAGACTACACATCAAAATTCTGCTTACCTGTGATAATTCTGGTTGGGAGAGCCCAGGCTGACTCATCTGTGATGGCTGACTCATGGAGATATACCCCTGAGTCAGTGGACCCTGGGAGAAAGGCTGGGACACCACATCTTGGCTCGCTTGACTATTTGGAAGGTTTGACTGACTAGTTCCAGGAATCCCAAAACGATTTTTCTGGCGCCCACCACGACCAGTCTTCCCTTTTGGCGCCCCACGTCCTGCAAAAGCATTCATCCCAACCAACAGTGAGAAGTCTGACACATGGAAACACATGAGAATTAACTGTTTCTATAAAGACTTGATCACTCGCAAGAGGCAACATTTTATATGTACTCAAGATAGCAGGTGCAGAGAAATCAAAAGGCGGAACCACCAGCGTAGGCATTGGCAAAGGGACACTCACTGGAGGCTGCAGTGCTGTCGGGTTTGTACTCCATACAACTAAGACTTATTACTGAAGCACATCTACTCTCATCAGCACTGCTGCGAGAGTAACAAAAGCCATTCTTCGACTTCAGACCTAAAACATGGCTTTTGTACTGCTTTACCCTTGCCCCTGTACCTGCGGCTGGTCCGTTAGCCTGGCCAAAGTATCCCGGTGGTGGCATCGGTGGCATCACAAGGTTGAAAGGGATAGGAATGTTCATAGCAGCGACATGGCTGGGGCCAGCACTAATCATCCCGATCTGGTCATGGGTTTGGAAGTACATGTTGGATGGGCGCCCTGGGGAGGGGAGGAAAAGCCACAGTGATTTCAGGCATACCGAATATTTAAAAATCAATTAACATTCCTGCTTTTAACAGTACTGGGAGGACTTGTGAGCAGGATAAATCAGGATCAAAAATTGAAAGGACAAGCCTACCGCTGCCAAGAACCACCAATATTTCTAGTTCATCATTTATTCCACACTTGAAAATGTCAGAGACTCATCTAACACATGCTCGTCCCTACAAAGTTACTCTTTTACAGCACCATCTAAGATTCCTGAAATGCTTACACACACTCCCTTTCCCTCTCATTTTTCATTTGCTCTGCAGACATCACATTAGACTGTAGGGGCTTCTACATACAGAGAGCAAAATCCAGGCAGATCACAAACCTCTTCAGTTCTTAAATCCCATATTTTTCTGTAGTGGCTCTTCAAACATTTAGAAGTTTGATATCTGTAAGATACCACACCCCAAGAACTAGTTGGGGAAAAAAAGTAAATCTATAAAGGTGTTAATTTTGACAGCTTCCTTTACCTTGACTGCTCCGGTCATAGACAGATCCTGGAATAATAGCCTCACGTGCATCATACATGGCAGTAGTCATGAAACGGGCACCCTGGAAGCATTATAGGAGTTAGACAAAGCCTTTGCATAGAAAACTTTGCACAGAAAACTTTGCACTGCAGCTTCAGTGTAAGCTATTTCAGGTAAAAATCCAGTAAAACTCCACAGATCATGCATACTTTACAAGTGCTGGAAAACACACCACTAGTATTTCAACTACATCATGACAACAAGATAAAGTAATAAAGATCCTACAGGCAGCCTATCTCAAATTGTGAAACATTTGGTGAATTTTCAGTCTATTTTGAGGTTCTTATGATAGTTCTCCCCTTACTCTATTCCTACCACTGTCCTTCTGTGATAGCTGACAAGCTTCTCTCCCCAATAACTACTTAAAGGACTAAGTATAAAACTTGCAGGTTGAGGATTAGAGTACAATGCTATTAAGTACACATGCCTAACGAGCTTGCCATTTCTACACAAAACAGTTACTTTACGTTTCATTCACCTCAGAAGTTACACCCTCATAAAATTTTGCAGTAAATAAAGAGCAATAAAAAAAAGCACCAAAAAGGCTTTTCTACAAGCACTCAACTTAGAAACAGCTGAAGCAGCAACTTAATTGGGTCACACTGCATTAACTAGGCAACAAAAATGGAAAGTTGTGGGTGTGTGAGGCTATGTGGGTGACTGTTTATTCCATCCATTTATAGTTGGTCAATCAACCCCCAATTGCTTCACACCACAAACACCTGAGAGACAGGAGAGGTCAACTTACTGGGTTGATGGTATTGACAAGTTTCCGGGGCTTGCTAAACTGCATAAGGCTTTCCCGGAGATTATTCAGTGGTCCCTCCACCAGAACCTTCTGCTCCTTGTAGTAATTCAGCAGGTGATTCCAAAGTGGTTGTTTAGACAGTGCTTTTGGGTTCCCAACAATAATTACTCCATACCTGTACAACAACAGACAAAGAGAAAAACTAAAATTAACTTTGAGTAATATGTAACATAGCTTTATTTTTAATGTCAGAACAGCCTCAAAGTCTATCTCTTTTTTTACAGTAAATCAAGGCACCTAACAGAAGTCCACGATGGTAGGTTTAGGAGACCCTGACAATTGTTTTGTTTACAGCAGATGATTTCTGTAGTGTGACAAAACACTTGAAAAGAGATTGCTGCAGCCAGTTTCTCAATCATCACAAGCTTCCTTTTGCAGGCTTGCCAAACACATCAGTGTACTCAACCAACCACCACCCTGTATTGGTCTGAAAGCTTGCAGAAACCAAGGAAACCAACCAATATAGTGTTGATTCCACATTACCCTTCTCAGTAATCAAATCCATTAAGAGAAGCAAAATGGTAAAAAAAGGTTGCTGGAAAGGATGAAGCAGCAGATGAAGGGAAGACTTCTGTCCTGCAAACAAAGGGGAATGACACAGCAGCTTCTACAAACTACTGATGCCAAATGGTAACACTGATTAGGTTGAAATTGCTCTTTTAAATTGTAGGGAATGGGGAAATCATTCAAGGCTTCCTTAAACGAGGTGCAGCAGGGAATGGGCCCGCTACCCATAAAACACAGACTTTTTGTTAGTCAGACTGTATCGATGCTTTAGCAGACTGAATTAGGTCTCTAGAATAGAAAAATTTGCCCAATTTTATTTTACCTTGCTCTTGTAAGAGCTACGTTAAGACGCCTGGGGTCATTCAGAAACCCTATTCCTTGGTGTTCATTGGCCCTCACACAAGAAAGGATAATAAAGTCCTTCTCTCGGCCCTGGAAGGCATCCACACTTGCAATTTCCACTTCCTGAAACAGAGGAAAACATGTAAATCACGGAAGCACAGTGCAAAACAGCTATGCTACCAACAGGCATTACAAAATGCATTGGCCATGCACTAGCAGTGCCAATCATTTGACAAAAATGTTATTTTTCTTATGACGAATGATTTGGTAATTCCACTAGTGACTAAATAGTTTCCCTAAAGGAGAACAGACAGTCTCAGTTTAGGACAAATTACTTTTATGTTCACTGCTTTATGATTCTCATATTTCCCTAAAACTGGCATTTGCACTATGGAAAGCATCCCTTTTCTAGGTATGTTGCCAAAAAGACCTCTGACTATTCCAAAACCTCGTAGTAAGACAGGTCCAAATTAGCATTGCTGCTCCCAGCTACCAAGAAACCTGAATCAGAGGGACAGATCATTCCTGGCAGAAGTAAGAGTATTTCCACCAAGTTTTCCTTCAGTGAAAACATTGACCAAGTTCTCAATATTGCAAAACAGACTATATTAAACATACAACCATCTTGTTTGTAGCAACAGATTTTAATGTTTGGTAGAAGAATTCCAGTAAATAAATAGTATGACCATCAGAATTTATGGAGCTTGGTTTCCTGCATCTCTTGGCACGATGTTTTTATCTAAGATACAAGCTAAAGCTTTTCCACAGCTGAAGCACTCATGACCTCTCCCTTCTGCGCCTCAATGAGTCCTCAGATGACAGACTCACTGAAACCTTCCTTTCAACAGAGACCTCAACAGGGCTTTCTCTTTTATCTGGCCAACTGCTCCCTTGACACTTACTGGCATTTGATACCGCCTAAACTCTTCTCCCTGGTCTATTTTAACCACAATCAGCTAAACTCAAAAATTACTGAAGAATAAACACAGACTGATGCCTAAGAAGCCAGACTAAAAGTGAAAACATTGTGAAGTTTCACAATATCTGACTTTTCTAGCTTCTCTGCATCCAAGTGTTCTCATTTGTGCAATGACTCCGTACCTGGTAAAGCTTTGTATGCAAGGAACCACTGAATTGCATGTACTGCACCAGATAGGATCGTTGACCTTCATAAGGAGTAATAATGCCAATCTGATCTGGTTTGGCACCAGCTTTCAATAGCTTTGTAGTTATCTTCTCCACATTGGCAGCTTCCGTCCTAGAAAGACAGATTTGTTTATCTAAGGAGAACCAAGGCATTAGGGCTAACTTTTTGCAAGTTAATGGGTCTAAAAAACTTGAACATATATGCCTTGCTAGTGTTTTGTCAGAAAGGCTACTTCAAGAAAAAGACCAGTTTTAGACTCTTCAAGCACTCAGATTAATACGGCTTAAGCTTTGCAGGAACATTCACCATTACCACCTCTTAACTTAGGCCATACACAGATATTCACAGCCAGAGGAATATGGGCAAAAGCCAACTTCTCAAAAGAAGGTCTCAGAATGACACAGAAATTTCTCCTTACATATATCTCCACCTTCTCAGAACTACACAACTAGACTTCCTGGAATAGCAAAATTCATGGTGGCCATCATTCCGAATGGAACTTCTTAGTAGAGTTAAATGTACACGTGTACTTTTATGAGCGAGATCATTAAAAGTGTTCCAGCCTGCTGTGCAAACAGATCCTTCGGTTGCTTTATCTTAAAGTTTTAAATATAGAATGTTTTTAATGCCAATCTCCCTGTCAGCCAACTATCATGCCATTTGTTTGTGCACAAATCTGGCTTGCTGCATTCAGCAGTCTTGCACATGCTGTTCATGAAACAGACTGAGATTAAAAATATCACAGCAGATATTTTTCATAAGTTGGTCTGGTTTCCCTTCCAGGCCCATGAACGAATGCATACAACCAAGAGGAGCAAAGCGTTTTAGGCTCATTCTTTGAAAAAGAAGTTGGAATATGCAGAAAAAAGGGATACAAAAAAGAAATTTGAATTCCCCTCCCTTTCACACCCCCACCAAAATCTAAGACTTAGGACTCTGCTTCTGGAATTGGAATTCTGGCTTCAAAAATGCAACCTAATCAGTATTTCCTGCTGCAGCTGCAGTCAGTTTACTTGCTGGCCCAAATTCATCCAACGTATTAGGCACTTAATTGTCCCGTGCTCCTTATACTACCAGTGAAGGAAAACATGCGCCTCCACAGAACAATTCAAACACACTTAAGTTCTGAACTGCTCCCTCTGGAGATGCCTTTTTCTCTTTGTTTACTGTAAAGGGAGCCTAGGGCAAATCAAGTCTGAAATGCAGCTCAGCCTGCACTATCCTTGATGGCAGCTTTTATTAAAAAAAAAGCATACAAGCAATTTCAATCATAGCTGTTAATAGGAAACAGCATTTTATTAATTTAGAAGAACTACTGCAGAACATAAGAATCAATAGCACCGAAGTACTGTATCCCAGCACACAACACATCTGAGGTCTGTGGGTTGGCTCATTTGAAGTACAGATACCACCCTGCATAGAAACAGAAAGTAGCTCTTCTTCAAAAACACAAGCCCTTTATTTAGCTCTTATGCCTTTATTCACATTGCAAGGCACCACAAGTCACAGTGACTACAGAATACTATGAATTTTGTTGCAGAGATTCTGAAGGATAGAGAAATGCCAAGATATTTGGTCTGCAGCAGGAATTGTATATTGCACTTTCCCTTGACTTCATTTAATTGTGACTGTCTCCAAGGGGTGTCACAGGATTATTAATAGTTTCATTTAACAATCTCCCTTACATTTGAGATATTTAAAAATACTTCGTCCCAGTGTAAGTTTATATCTCAGTGTTGAATTTTGTTTACCTGTTTAAGTAAGAGGTGCCTGAGCTGGCAATTTCCTCCTGTCCTTGTGTAACATAGAAAAACATTGGCTTATCTGGCTGTGGCCACTGGAAATCAAACCCTTTTTTCACACGGTCCGCTGAAGAGCACAAAAACAGTAAAAAAAGTTAGCACTGCTTAACTAGCAAGAACACTCACTTTCATATCAAAGCACCTTAAAGACTCAGAAGTAAGTGCAGTGGCAATTCTCTTTTTTAGCTAATGTATTAACAAACTCATCTAGATTAAAGAATCCTTCCTTTGATCCTTAATGAATGGCAAAGAAAGTAATTTGCAGGAGTACCATTCTTGCTTACCTGCAGTAACACCATTCTGGAGTGAACCCTCATAGAAGATATTGGATGGAAAAGCACTAAGTGCAGGATGCATGCGATACTGCACTTGCAGGCGAATTGGACGAATCCCCAGCACCACAAGCCTCTCGAAGAGAGACTGAGATAGGCCAGCCTTTGCAGCTTTTTTACACATCACAACAGGACCAAGCTGGCAGTGGTCACCCACAAGAATAAGCTGTGGAAAAGAAAGTTTGTAGATATCTAAGTTTGTTTTCTGAAACTTGTCCAATAGCTAGAAACAATAGCAATATCCTACTATAAAATATATTAGGAACTAATCAGTCTGACTTTTAAGAAGCTTCAGATCTAATCTAAGGCTTATAAACTTTTAGTGTCAACTAGCTTTTCAGCTCATCATTTCTGAATAAAATCTTACTCAGTCTCCAGATTGTTCCAGCAGGACCAACATGTTCTAGGCAAAGATTATGCCATGGAAACAGAAAACTAACAGGACTAACACAAAATAAAGTCATTTAGATCTATATTATGGAAGCGTTTTCCACGAAAGGAAAGAATTTTGTACTCCTGCATGCCTACACCGTGAATGTTATTGCTCAATGCTACTTCCTCTATTTATAAACTCTTTCTTTAATGAAATTTTCTTTGAAGAAATCCAATGGCTCCTACCTGTTTTGCTCCCAGGACAACTGGCACCATGCACTCTGGCTCAGTAGCCTGTGTGCTTTCATCAATCAGAATGGAGCGGAACTGCATTTTTGCAAGTCTTGGATCACCAGCTCCCACACATGTGCAACAGATCACATCTGCATTCTGAGACAGAAATGAAACTGAAATTAATCAAGTAGGATACCAACACACAATATTTCTACATGGAAGAGTATTCAATACCATTCCAGGAATCCCCCCAAAAGTTAAATTGTACTCTGATCTCCACCAGCAAATTGCAACTAAGCCTCAAGTGGGAGAAGGCAATTATTTAAGCTGCTAGACCCAATGGAACCTTACCATAAGTAATTCACGCTCTGCTGTTCGTTTCAGTGCACGGTAACGTTTCTCATCAGCAGATGACAGTTCTCCAGTTTCATCTTTAAGCTGCTGCAGTTTCTGAAGCTCTGGCATGCTGGGAAAAACAAAAAAAATAAAAGGAATTTTGCTTTAATTTTGCTTTATGGCTTAATTAACAACTTGGTAGGATTAGATTGAAATTCACTTGTAAAACTAAATACGACACATGTATAGAACCAAAAAAGTTATCACATCAAGCAAATACATGCTGTCATCATTACACAGTTAGTCAGCTGTGTCCATCACAACACTTAAGTTGGTTTTTTCATTCCCCTGCCCCCCTCAACCATTTCTTACCTATCCATGTTTCTGATCTGGTTATGCAATGCCAAGAAGGATACAGGAGAGTCAATTGCCTCACGACTTTTAGCACACAGACGAACCACTTTCAGTCCAGTTTGATGGATCTTCTCAGTCAACTGATCTACAGCTATATTACTCGGAGCACAGACTAACACAGGCCTTGAAAAAGATTAAGCAAAAAGTAAGTCTCAATGAGCTGTATACTTTTTTCCATTAGACTTGTAATAAAATCATGTGTTACAACACATCCCTTAAAAAATATGCTGGGGAAGAATATTTTCCGAAATAAGCACAAGTCTCCCCAGAAAAATATACTTCTAGAAAACCTTTAGTTCAATGATACAAGTTATTTTGATTTTTTTAAATCAAGTTGATTCTTCAATCATTAATAAAGTAGCCTCACACATAAGGACTTAGAGAGAATAGTTCTTACCCATTGCCCTGTCTAGCCAGATGATAGACAATTGTGGCTGATGTCACTGTTTTTCCGGTACCAGGGGGACCCTGAATAAGGCTCAGAGGACGCTGCAGGACAGTCTTCACAGCATAAACCTATTAAAAAAATTTTTATTGCTATTTAGCATTCAATGCATAAGAAGTTACAACCTCTATTCATACATCCTTTATCATATTCTTTGTGTGTAGTAAAAAGGAGATGAGGTTACCTGAGAATGGTTGAGATCAGGAAGTCCTTGTGCTGTAAAGCGCTTTGGCAACTGGCATTTAATAATTACATCTTCTACCTCATGACCTAACAGTTTGTGATAGATGTACCCAGACACTGAAGTCTCATCCACAGCAAATGTTTTTAAAGCACTCTGCATTCTGAAATGAGGGAAGGACAGGGGAAAAAAAAAAAAAATCAGTATGACCTCAAATACAACTATCCACAAGTGTCCTACACAAAGGTTAATTACACATCAGGCACAAATTAAAATATACCTTGGGACAAGAGAACAATGTAGAATACTAACAGAATTAAGAGACAAAAATTAGACTCCGAGAACACAGATCTTGTTTTTCCCCATGTGAATACTACGAAGTATTATAACCAGAAAAAACCTGTAGAGAAACACCAGCCTCTGACAGAATCTGCAATAGTAATTCTAGGTGCAAGATTGGAAGAAAATTTGTACTCAGTGTATCTCTTTCAGGATAATAAACAAACTCCTATCTTACAAAATGCAGTACAGGCATATCTGAAGTCTATTGACCTCACAGCTGATTCAAATGTCTTGGAATTTCAGCTAGTTAAAGCAATTCAAAGTTTAGGAATACCAACTAAAATCAGAGAACACTTCGTGATGGACCAGTGTTCAGGAAGCCGAACTACAAAACAGTTTTTCTTCCTATATTCCAAGTATTACTAAACATAAGGTAAATTTCCCTCCCTGATGTATTTGCAAGAAACCTCAGATGTGCCTTCAAAATGAGAAAAATCGACAATTTGATAGCATTCAGGTTAATTCTATTTCTAGTAAAAGTTAGGCCTGTTGCTTTATGAACTAGATATCACATGTTCATAGACTTGATACATTGGGCACACTCGGATTTCTGATTGCTGGTGTCATGAAACAATACAGCTTTTCTTGTTCAAAAATTCTCACTGAAGGTAAAGGAAGATATATACACCAACTGCACCCACTATCTGCCAAGTTTTGAAGTGCCTTCTCAATACCTGTCAAATGAAGTAGACTTCCATACAAAATCTACTTGGAAGTTATGAGTAACTTCCACAGGCGCTCCAACGCTGCTCCTCAGTTCAATGGCTATCTCATCACCATAATCTGTAGAACCTCGTTAAGTAGTAATCTATAGCAAAAATTTGAATTTTATTTTTCCCAATTTTGATTTTTGGTTTTGCGTGGTTTTTTTTCCTAGCAAATCCCCACGACAAATTAAAATTATCTCAAAATTACTTTTGTACACGTTTACTGATTTCTTGGAGAGACTTCAACCTTGGATTAAGCCTTCCTGAAGGCTCACTAAGTAAAGGATACTATCAGGAACTTTGATAACATGACCAATTCCTTTCCATAAAGGGGCCAGGTCTCCTTTATACCTCAAGCAGATCTCATCTCCTTGCATAAGACGCATATCTACAAAGGAAGGAAAAAATGCTCTTAAAAATGTTCACCAATGAACAATCATCCCCCAACACAGAACACTTACAGTACTATTTTACATCCCAGGCCAGATCATCACAGTTCTTTAAACACTGATGCTATTCACCAGGCATAAAAAAAACCCAGACAAAACATACAATCAAGCTGTCATTACCTGAATCAGTCTTTGGCAAAGTGAAATAAGCAATTCTTTTCTTGTTCAAGCCCAGGTCCCATCTGACTGTGATGTTATCTTGGGTCTAATGGCAAAGAAAAGGCATCTATTATGTTCTTAAAGAGCAGTTTGCCAACTACCAGGGTCCTCACTGTCCTATACTTCAAAATAGCGGGGAAACACAAAACTTGCTGTTCAATATCACTGTATAGACAAATATCTGTATTTATTCTTATGGACTGACTTCACATCATCTGCAGAAGATAATTCTGTTCTACAAGAGTTAATGAGAAACAAAATCCTAATCACCACCTGCTTTATTTTCTCCCCCCCCCACCTTTAAAACATTCACTAAGTGCTTGCATGACCTCATATAATTCAAGTTTGATTGGAAACTCTGACTGACAAAGGTAACTGCAGGTTATGAGGATAACATAAAAGAAGGTGGCCAAGTTGCACAGTTCTACAATAGAACATGGTTCTTGGAAAGATAAACTTTGAACACAGAAAAGATGGAAGTTCGCAAGTGTTTCAAGCTCTTTTTTAAAACCTCAGTTTGAGGATTTTTCTTTCCTCTTCCTGCTGTCAAACATCATCATTACTACTGTAACTACTGCGATGTAGTAGTACTGTAATTAAGACATTTATTTCACTTGAGCCATCCTTCTATGCTGCTGACAGTGACCATGTGTTTGATACCAGAGAACTAGTCAGAAGCCTCCTCAAACAGGCATATTGCAAGCATATTACCTGAGACTCCTTGAGTTTCTTGTCATAGTCTGCCTCAAGCTTGACTAGAGGACCAAATATATTTTGGTATTGATAAGCATCTTCATATCTAAGCAGGACATGCTGTGGCTCTTCATCAACACCAGGCTTTTCTAAGTCCTCAAGGGTTGCAGATGGATTTTCCTAGAATTTAAACCATAAATGTTTTGTTTCAAAGCTTTAAGTACAGACAAGTGACAATCTCTCACTGTGTAACAGGACTACCAATACCGTATTTTACTACTACAGAAGTTATATCAAGGTATAACCACTTGTTAGAACTACACCAAGACATTATATGTCATTCTCACTCACATTCAGTCAGGTTTGTTATGCTTTAAAGGATGTACAGAAAAACCTCCCAAAAAGCAGTAATGGAATACCAAGCATGGACTAACAGTTCCCCACTCAGCTAGTCATCACATAAAGCAGAAACAAGTGAAGGACTTCATATAGGGAAGGAAAGATGTTTTTTCAGATTGCCTGACAGTGCAACTTGAACAGAGCTGAAGAACCTAAGGGTGAAACTTTCCTACTTTGATAAATGATTTCCTGAATCCTTTGATCAATTCCCAGTTGCATTGCTTGTCAAATCTGCAGGATTTAAACCTCATCTGATTTGAGTAAATTCCCTGCCTTATACAGTTGCTAAAACAGTCTTGCCCTTCCTTCATAAAACCCACAAAATTGGCACTTGGTAAAACATAACTGGAATTTGAGAAGCAGCACATACCTTCCAAAGTTCTTCCAGTTTGTTAATCTGTTGAGCCGTAATCTGACGTGCCCTCAACTGTTCCTGTTCAGATGGAATCTTTACCAGCCACGAAAGGAAACAGCGATCTTGGATAAGAGGCTGCCACTGTGAACTGTCCCAATTAATATCCTTTAAACTGCTCTGACTGGCACATGGCTGCCTGCACAACCAAAATATTGAAAAAAATTTTAAATTAGACAAGTGTAAGAAAAAGTCTACCATGTGAAGTGTAAAAATAGGTTTATCATGCTCTTAGAACAACTCAAGTATCTCATTTAAAAGGAAAAAAACAAAACAACCCTAACCTGCTGGGCCAATTCTTTTTTAATTCCTATATTTGCCATTTCAAAACTGGTAAGGCTTGGCATCGTAAGTTGTATTTATTGGGTGTTTCTAGAACTGAAAATTTCAGCATCCAAAATATTAAATATGACACTCACCTTTGAAAGTGGTTACAGTCCACTGAGACTATGCACACATACAATATATCAGAAAACACTTGGGATTACTTCCCATCCGTTGTTTAAACAAATAGAAGAACTCATTCCATAGAAACACACCTACTGTCAAATACACGGTAAGTGACAGCATTTAATTAAAATACATGCAATTATAAAATCATGATTTCTGACAGAACCTGTCAGAGAACAATTTCCAATCTACTGTCATCTTCAAATGATTCTACGAGATGACAGAAAAACATACTGTGTAATACAGTCACTACTCCAGTAGGGCTCCAGAGTAATTTCCTGAACTGATCTGTTACTCTTCCAAAACTGAAAATCCCACTTTAAAAAGGGAGAAACACACCTTTCTTCCATTAAGGACTGTTTCATTTGGGAGAAATACTTTTCTATAGAACTAAGACATTTGCCTAGCATAAGAGGATTTCCCTTTATTGCATTATCTACTTGTATACAATTCATGAAGTCTGTACAATCCCCTAAAGGAAAAATGGTGGCAAATTAGAGTATAAAATATATTTTGGTACAAAATGAAAGCAAGCCTTGCCCTTTAGAAATAAGGTTATGCAACAGACTTGACACAAACATGCCAACAAAGGCATTCTCTCACCTGCACAGCAAAACAACCACAGAGTCTGCCTTAGCTGGAATAAAGCCAAGGAGAAACACATTACGACATCCACAGTTATAACATTCCAAGACAGTCTCTCCTAGAGGTCCATCTTTATGAAGAGTCACCTCTTTGCACTTTGCTCTCACAAGATGATTAACAATGTGGCTGAAACCAGAGAGGACATACATTTATATGAAGTTAATAGGAAAATCACATTTAGTCCTAACTTAATATATCAGCTCAGTTACTAAAAGACACAAACAAAATCTATTTACACTGTGGCAGACATTGGTAAGATCTTGCTCTTTTCATCCAAGCAAAGACTGCTAACACAGTTTCAATGATTTCTCAGCACATGAGTGTTTTTAGGGTAGATGAGTGTGAAAGAATAAGGAATGCCTAAAAAATTCTTTTTATGTTACTGGTAATTGAAAGAAGCCTCCAAAAACTCCATTGGTCAAGAGCATCAGTTCTACTGTGCTTTGGAGGAAGACAGGATGAGGGAAGACGCAGCAAGATCATTTCACAGAAGTGATTCAAGCTTTGCTGAGATCGAGGTCTAAGTTGACAACAGCATAAAAGCTAAAGAGGAGGTTGGAGGCTCACATTTAAGTCGCTAGACTTCAATTATCACCAAAATGTAAGTCACAGCCATCGCACCACTTCAAAACAAACACATTCTAAAACAAGACTGTCATTGTTATTTCCATCATTTGACCATTTACCTGCCAGATGTATTTCCACGCCCATTACAGAACCACTTTTTGCTGGTGTTACAGTAAACCACACAAGCAGGGTCATGGATACCACAGTAACTGGAATTAAAAATGAAAAAACAGGAAGTGATTAGGTACTTGCTTATAGGAAAATTCAAATACAAGATTTAAACTACGTAGTAGTGTACAAAAATAAGGGAAAGTGAAAATTAGGGAACACAAGTGTTGGTAAAAGCATCAGATACGAGGTAAACTTCTGAGTCACAAGTATTTTAACACTTCTCACCATTACCATCTCTATGTTGGCTTAGCCTCCTGTTCCTCAAGGGAGGTCAAAGACCTGCTGGACCTGGCAGCTGTAAGCGTACACAAGAACTCACCAGAGGGCACTATCTTCCTACCAGTACATAGATGTCTCCAAGGAATTTGCTCTCACAATCCAAAAAATCCTCTAAGCATACACCCTTCACTCACACGAAGCGCTCCTGCCCTCTGGAAATAATAAGCCCGCGGCAAAGATTAGGTCTTACCTGCAAGCATGCACAGGAAGATCCTTTGTGTAATACGTATCTTCTTCATCTTCTTCAAAATTCAATTCTGCCAGAAGCTGGCTGGTTTTAGCCACATTATCATCCACAGCTCCATTCTGTAGAATGCCATCAGGTCCATTAACCTGAAATACGAGGTCAGTGCTTAAGTTATACAATCAACACAGACTCCAAAACATAAAGCCAAAGACAGTAACCCCTACTCCTCAAAGCAAAAACTTGTGTTTAATTTGGAAAATCTCAAAAGGAAAGAAAAATGCTGGTAAGAACTGAAACACCAGTTTCAGATACCAGTTATATAATCAATATTTGCTTCATTAGCTCCTATTTTACAGGATTATTTACACTACAACTGATAAGTAGAAGAAAGTTAACAAAAGGAGATTGCTTTTCTGCAGAACACATTTTTCCATACAGTTTTACACAACACATGAAATTCCATTTAGGCAATTCCAGCAGTATCAAACATTGTTTTTTCATCCTTCATTTTACTGCCAAAACCAGGTTCTTTATTGTATAGGACTTTCCCCACCCATTTCTGCTGTTGTCTATCCACCAATTCAATGTTTCTCCTTCTGCCAAGGTATCAGAAGCACGACTTCATGACACTTGGACAATAGAGAGCAGGTAACTGAGAAACCTGCTGTCATATAAGCCTAATTTAGAAAAAAAAAATTGAAATAGTGCAAGAAATAACAGAAACTGGTTTTCAGCAGAGTGTCTAACTCTCCAGGCAGTATTGTTTGTTCAAGATGTACCAACCATATTACAATCAAAGAAACACACTTAAATACATCAGGTATGACAGTCACTATTGCATTACTTTAAATTTGGTTTAGCTACGATATGATTTCCTTTAAAAAATGATGCTAAAGTTACCCCAGAAAACTGTAAAAGTCCATCAAAACTAGTAACACAGCTCAAGTTTTCAGAGCAACACACTTCAGAGATCAAGTGTGCCAACACAGCACACACAGAACAGGTGTGCTCTTTCCACTGACAATACACTTAACTGCCAGAACCATGAAGTTCTGCAACATTTGGTGCTGTGTCAGCATTTTTTACACATCAAGTCCTTCTCAAGTTAAAAATAACTCCTTTTTGGCAATACTGAGTACGGTGTGTTTACCACCAGGCAGGAGCATCACGAAGTGTGAATATCACAAATCAGATTTTGGCATGGCTAGAGCAGCTGTTGCCCCTTGGGCCTCACAGGTGTTTGGGTTTAATTCCACAGCTGCATCTCTACAGACTAACAGCCACAAGGAAGCTTCAGCATCTTAACATGAAGCTGTCAAGAACCCCCAAGATGGCTAGATCCCCACCTACTCCAAAACCCTGTTCACTCAATCACTTGATTCTTTGACCTGTCTAGCAAGATCTCGCTAAAATCCAAGAGAATAAGCATACAGTCCATAATCCACATTAACTTTGACTGGAAAAAGGTGGGAGAGGGACCACCACAGTGACTGCAATGATTAGCACAATATTAAGAAAACATCTGGGACAAGTGCTGTGAGGTAGCTTCCCTATCAAAGCAAAACCATCAGATGTATTAAAACTCCCAATTGTTTCTAAAGGTATTGGGTTAGACAAGGTTAGATAAATACTTATTTCTGAAAGTTTTAACTAGCTAATCAATGGGAGCACAAGAATCACTCAAGGCCTTTGTCTATCAAGACAGTATTTTAATAACTCTTTTGCACTTAGACTTTTAATGCAGTTTAGCTGGTATCTGTAACTTAATTCTCTGACAAGACATGAGAAAGCTGTCCACAGTGAGAAGAATGCTAAATCTTTATTAAAAGAAATTTGATAAAAATAGTTGCTGTAGCGTTTTAAAGCTGCAACTCATAAGAAAATCAAAACGAGCTTACTTCTCTGAAAGTCTCATTTAGATTCGATGCCAACTAGTTTCAGCATTGCACATAGAAATTTAACAGCCAATTGCAAGAGTTAAATTTAAAAGTAAGTGTAAGCCACTTCACACTTGCCCTCAGCAGTAAGGAACTGGACTCAATAGCACTTTGTTTCATTATCTTCAAATGAAATGCGGTGCATTTGCAAAACCCAGTCTAAATGGTATGACTTTCTATTCATGTGCCCTGGTTTCACTCTATCCCAGCTGGGATAGAGTTAATTTTCTTTCTAGTAGCCACTATAGTGTTATGTTTTGGATTTAGTATAAGAAGAATGTTGATAGCAACAACTGAAAACATAGCTGTGTTAAGCAGTGTTTAGACTAAGTCAAGGATTTGTCAGCTTCTCATGCCCAGCCAGCAAGAAGGCTGAAGGGGCACAAGAAGTTGGCATAGGACACAGCCAGGGCAGCTGACCTGAACTGGCCAAAGGCATATTCCATACCATGTGACATCATGCCCAGTATATAAACTGGGGGGAGCTGGCCAGGAGGGGGAATCACTGCTCAGGAGCTAACTGGACATCCGTCAGCGAGGGGTAAGCAACTGCATTGTGCATCACTTGTTCTGTATATTCCAATTCTTTTATTATTGTCATTATTATTTTCTTCCTTTCCATTCTATTAAACTGTTCTTATCCCAACCCACAAGTTTTACT
Source organism: Haliaeetus albicilla (assembly GCF_947461875.1). Classification (NCBI taxonomy): domain Eukaryota; kingdom Metazoa; phylum Chordata; class Aves; order Accipitriformes; family Accipitridae; genus Haliaeetus; species Haliaeetus albicilla. The sequence goes on along the minus strand of NC_091490.1, from coordinate 43,055,346 downwards.
CCCCACCCCAATTCTCTCCCCCATCCCACTGGGTGGGGGGGAAGTGAGTGAGCAGCTGCATGGTGCTTAGTTGCTGGCTGGGGTTAAACCACAACATGATGTTACCTCCAAGTACTGGCTTTTAATAGAAAGATCAGCCAAGAGAAACCATCAGTGTAGAATGTGAAAAGAAGTAAAGGGGAAAAAGGAAAAAAAACCCAAAGAAATTGCAGTGGCATACAACAACCCATTAGTATGATGAACCCAAATCCAATCAGCTCACTGTGTAATAGCATCTCCACAGATGTTTGAAGATAAGTATCCATTTTAAATAGATAGTGCCATTTTTACAAAATATGAAGATAACTTGTAACTGATCATGGGACAGGTGGAATGCCAAAGCCTTAAGTTAATCTGAATTTCTTAGAAGCAGGAATACCAGGCATTCACAGGTCCATTTCTATCAGTCTATTCAAAAGAGCCACAACACATTATTATACACATCAGTTGACAAGTTTCATCAAATTAGTTTTTGGGTGCTCATAAAAAATTGGATTGCTGAACAGTAATGAAGTTAAAAGAAAACACAGACTTTACAAGCCAGAAAACCCAGAAACTACAACAACTGCAAGCTATTTGTACTTCTGCACCAGGTGACTGCTAGTTACACCCCAGGGAGCTCCTACCCTTTCAGAGAGTTAGGCAGGAATGATGTCACCTGTTACTATGAAAATCCAGCAGCTAGTACTAGGCCTTGGCAGGCACACAATGAGGAAGTGACTCAACTATTGTTCTCAAACCTACTGTGATGTTAGCCTATGTGCATATTATTAAAAATCTGGCACCATCAACTGTTGTATAAGCCGGGGGGGGGGGGGCTTCTCTATTTTAAAAGTGTTGACTGAAACTTCTGGCACAGCAAGTTTAACAGCTACAGCAATCTGAACATTGAGGCACTCTGAAACTACCACTAAGGTACTGGTCCATCCCTCCCTCGCTCCTTTTTTGGCCTCTAAAATACTGTTCAAGAGACAACAGTAAAGGTCCAGGGAAAAGAGTTACAGAATGGTAAATCAGACGATGTAGTCGCTTCTCCTGACCATATGCGAGTCCCCAAATCAGAGGTAACAGAATATTGTCATCTCAATCTCTCCTCGTCCTTCTGGCTAACATACCCCCCACCCACCTCTGTAGCTGATCCACAGGTGAATGCAGCTATATCCACTTCATGTAGTTCTACTTTAAAGTGGTACATTTCAAGCTGTAACAAGAAAACTAATTGCAGTTAAGTAGGTATTTTGCTAGGAGTACTCATTACAAGACTGCAGTCCAATCAGTCATGGCAATGCACTTCAACACTGCACAGTAGCCGCAGGACACCCAGTCACGCTGTCCTGATTTGGGTAATTTTCCCTCATGCTTTAGAAAAAAATATACACTTTCAAACTTGCATGGGTAATTCAACTATTTGTTGTTTGTACATTGTTAACATTAAAGCTATAGGCTATTTACAGTACCTTATTATAATCTCTTATACTGATTTGCTTTCTCTTTCAAAATAAGGAAGGGGATATTACTGAGAACATTCACCTGCACACCACCTCCAAAGCACTGTGGAGTAAGCTGTATTTCCACATGGGGACCTGCGCAACAAGGAGCAAGTCATTTTGCTAAGACAAAAAGTCTTTGTTAGAACTGGAAATTAAATCCAGCCTCCATAGTCTAGACCAAAAATCTAATAGCTGACCCAGCCTCTTTCAACCACTCAAACAGCTTAGCTAACACATTAACACCATGTGCCTTGTCCATCAGACTTCTTGAGCATGTGACTGCCTCCTAGCATCATAAACTAAGTCCTTGCCTGGAAGAATGAAAAAATAAGGCAGAAATCAGAATTTATCTTAAAATATTTAGAAATATCTATTCCTATGTTTGATTTTAATCACATGTAAACAATGGAAATATAGTTTTCTGAAGAGAAAACAGTAGACATTGCTTCTGCGCTACTAACCTCTCACTATCTTTTGTCAATTGGACACTAATCAATTGTAACAACATCCTCTTAAACTATTAGTTAAATATACGTTGAGAAAGGAAGCTCTTATAGACTGCCTAAATCAATCACATTTTCTTAAGAAATTAGGCGCTCTGTATTGCTCAACTAATATTTTTAAACACTAGGACACTAAAAAGATACCAGAATATGGAACAGCAGAGTAAAAGTATACACCTCCAATGTTTATCAGCTTCAAATAAAGATTATTTATTCAAGTAGCTTTAATTATAATCACAGTGACAACTTTTAATTAAGCAAAATGTATGTGATCCATTTTAGGGCCTTAGAAGTTATTATTTGGTACATCCCCTGCCAAAAGGCAAAACAAGTTTTTTGTTGAAGGCAGCAAAATTTTCCCCAGAATCTTTAAAAATACACAATTTCTGATCTTATCGCTCATGAGACCATTGAAACATGCAAGTCTAAACAGATCCAGGGATCTGGGTTTTGCTGTACTTCAGCTCAGGAGGACACTATACTTACTAATCTTCTGAGAGTTCTTGTTGCAATAGGTCCATTCCCTTTCCCCACCCTCCCCCCCAAAAAACCCTAAATTTCTAGAGTATAAACGAGGATCAGGATGACCACAAGAGTTTGCGGAAACATCATAAATGCACTCGGTTTAAAAAAAAATTAAAATAATAATAAAAAAAATCTCTTCCTTCTTGCCAGGACAGATGGTTATACACATACTAGTACCTGAATGTGCTCTCCAGATATTTTTTTTTCTTTTCACTTCAAAGGCTTTTCAAACATGTTTAGACAAAAAAAAGAGACAAATTAATCCTCTCATCTGGTCTTTTAGCTTACGAGGCTTATTTTGGGGTGTTTTTTTCTTCTTCTTCTGGCCACATTTTCTCTACTAGGAGTTCTGGAATGATCACAACCCATTAAAGCTTTAAAAACTAAGACTTTAATAAAACTGTCTTTTTAATCAAGCAATGTATAGTCTGGCTGTACACAGACAAGATTTTACTACCACTGCTTAATAATTCTGATATCTCAGTGCTCAAACTGGATAAAGTCTACCAAACCCAAATTCAAAAGCTGTAAAATCAAACAGAAAATAAACATGTAGCCCATGGGGTCACGTTGCTAATTCTGTCTCATAAACACACTAACCTGGAGCAAGTCACCGCACAGCAGCTTCGCCCAGGCTGTACACTGAGCACTTTCAAGCACAAGAAAATCATTCAAATTTGTCCTGGGATAAACCTGATACGGCTCGGACAGGATAATACCACCTTCAGTCCTGTGCTGCACACCTGTAGGTTCTCAGCGCCTGGACATGCTGGCCTGTTTTCAGTCTGCTCACTTCTGTTTCCACAGCTCTACCATTTACAGATCCTGATATGTCAGGTTTTGCAAGTAAAAGGAAAAATCAAGCCCACTCAAACTATGTTTGTTTCAGGATTAAAAAGTTACCTAAAGCATTTCAACTCCTCTTTAAAAATCATCCTTTAAAACGTAGACAACATACAAACCTTTAACTGTTAAGAAAGGGACTACATGAGTATTTATATAGATGCAATGAAATTTAGCAGAATAATCCATGATTTTAAATGGAGAAAAAGTTTGACTTTTTAAAACACGTGGAAGAGTTTAGGGGTTTTGTTTTTACTACAGAGACAGTCAAGATGTAGCACAGTGACAGATAGTATCTTCATCTGCAAGACTTCTTCACTTGTGAGCATATAACCCTAGTTACTTCTTTACTTTCTCTTTGTAAATTGTGAAATAAATACAATTGTCACGTGCATACCAACCATCAACAGACCATATTAAAAAAAAATAAAATCACCAGTTTTTAAGTTATGGGGAACTAGGCCTCTCAACTTAAATCTCAGGCCAGATCGACTGTCACTCCCATACAAACCCAAAACAAACCAGCCTAGCAACCGTGCCGCAGAAAAGGTGGCAAAGAAGTAAGAATTAAAAAAAAAATAAAAAAATTGAAAGCATATTTTGCTTTTAGTCAGAGAGAAATTAAAGGAAGTAACGCTGAACTTCCTCAGCGCCCAACTTTTGATAACCAAATGCCACCTATAGCCGTCTTTCTTTTGAAGAGAAAAAGAACCTGAAACGACATCCAGAAGCATTTCCGACTTCTTCCTTCAACACCGCACCGAAAAGCGACACAACTGTCACGATAACAGCCGCGGACCTCGCCGGCTTTACCAGCGGACAACTGCCTTCAAGCGTTATCCTCAACGCTCTCCCCCTCTATTTCCAGGGCAGAAGCAAAACGCTCGGCTACCGGGCCCGCTCCGGAGCCGGCAACCTCCTCTCTCTACGGGGCAGGCGAGCAGCCACACGCGGCTTCCACTTCCCCGTCCGGCGCTGCCGGGGAGGGAGGCGGAGGAGCGGAGCGGGGGGGGAAAGGGCCCAACCCCACAGCCCGCCCAGGGCTTCCCCTCGCCGGCCCCACGGCCGGGCCCGCCCGCCCCTTCCGGACCCCCCCACCCCGGTGGCGGAGACGCCCTGACCCCCCCCCCCCCCCCGCCGCCTCCGACCGGGGACTCACCTGTGCTTCGATCGGTCCCGGCGGTCCCTGACCCGCTCCGGGGGGACCTTGGCCCTGTCCCGGTCCCGCCTGCCCGGGCCCGGGCGGGGTTTGGGTTTGGCTGGGAAGAGTGAAGTCGGTAAACTCGAATTCGGATCCTTGCGTGTCGGCGCCGAGCAGCTCGGCCTCCTCCGTATCCAGGAAGGTGAGGGTCTGCGAACTGGGGCCGTACGCCTCCACGCTCATGGCGGCGGTCGGCGAGGAGAAGCGGTTCTTCCCCAGCTCCCCCCCCACCCCACCCCACCCCGCTCCGCTCCCCCTTCTTCTCTCTTCTCCTCACCCGACCCGGGCCGGGCCTCACCTCAGGGAGCCCGGGCGCCCGCGCTACGCGAGCGGCGGGATCCGCCGCGCGCACCAGGCCGCGCGCGCGAGCGAGCCGGCCACTAACGAACCCGCCGCCCGCCCCGCTCCGGATGGGGGGGGGGGGGGGGGTGGCGGGGAGGCGGGAGGGAATCGGGAATCCCACGCGGCCGGAGCCAACGGCGGAGAAAAGCGGTCGGAGGCGGCCGGCGGGCGCCGCCGAAGAAGCGAGCCCCGAGGCGCTACGAGCGGAACCGTCCGGCTGCTGCTGCCGCCGCCGCGCGCCAGGCCAGGAGCGGTGACGCGGAGCGCACGGAGGAGGAGGAGGAGGACGACGACGACGACGCCAGCACGCCCCGTACGCGTGGGAGGGGTGACGTAGCACGCACACACCTGGGGAGGGCAGGCGAGAAGGGGGAGGAGCTCCCGCGGAAGGCGCGAAGGGGGTTGGCGCCGCGGCGCGCGCGGGCCGCCAGCCACCTGGCGGGCGGGGGAAGGGGGGGGGGGGGGGTGGTCGCTGTCAGGAGCGCTTAGCGCCACCCCCCCGTCCTCGCGGGGAGGGGCGGAGCCTGCTTCTGACTGACTGCTGTGCCAGCCAATGGGTCTTCGAGGTGAGGAGGAAGGGCGGGCTGTGGAGGCGGTGGCGGGCTGAGGTGGCGGTTCGGCCCTGAGGTGGCGGTTCAGCCCTGAGGTGGCGGTTCGGCACTTGTGGCGAAGGACCCTGGGGCGGTTGGAGGGAGGAGAGGGGCTGTGGTGGTTGTCGACCCTTGTGGAGGCGATGGGGGGGGGCTCTGGTGGTGGATGGGCTCTGTGGGAGCTGCGGCCTCTGTGGTGGTGGTGGTGGGAGCCCTGCGGTGGTACCAGGTTCCTGTGAGGGGAGGCGTGGTGGTGGTTGCCCCTGTGGCGGCAACGGGGGGGCCTTTATCCCCACTGTGCCTGCTGTGAGCCTGGAGCTGCAGCCGCTGGTTCTGTGGCCTGCCTGCCTCACGTTCCTGTTTGAAACGAGTGTGTAGGGTCTCATAGGGACGTAGCTTGGGTAAGGGAGTTATGCAGGGGCTTGAAGTGTTTTGAGACAGACGTGTTGATTAAGAAGGATCTGGTATTATAGTAATACCTGCTCTAGCTGTAATACCTATTATACCTGCAATACCTAATATAACGGCATGATAGCCAGAAAGCTGAGTTGCTATGAGGTGAGGGTAGTGGAGTTGGCCGTGGAGATTCTCGAAGGTCAAGGAAGGTGAATGACACATGTTTATACCCATAAATAAACAGAAAGTTTTGGATTTGGGTGCCCTCATTTCAGCATCCTTTTATTAGCTAGCACACAACAAATCTCTTTTAAGATAACTTCTGTGTGTTGTAAAAAACATTGATACGAAAGGCTAGATACTCAGTCCCTCGTCCCTACTAAAGCCTTCAACTATAAGATTCAAATATGTATCTTCTTTTATAAGTAACTTTAATTTTATTCTTCCTTTTGGTGTAGGATAAAGCCTGGAACTGAAACAGCATGTACCAGATTTGCAGCTGTTAGACCGAAAAGATCTAGATGAAGATTGAAAAGCATCCTTGTCCTAGGAATATTGTGCACCAAGGAAGGGAAAGAATGAGTAAAGAGAATACAGGAGTCAGCACTTCTGCCTACAGACTGTTAGAGTTAATCTTTAGCTTTAAGCCTCTAGGAAGAATAGACTGTACCAATAGTTTATCATAAATGTATCCTAATTCAGGATTCATATTAAAGTAGGTTAACCCAACAAGCCACTAAAATCAAAAGGCAGAATGGAAAATTGATTGTTGAATTATGACTGTCACATCGGCTCCAGTTTAGCATGGTGACATCAAGGTAAGTCAATGTATACCCTTACAGAAGTTCTTCAGTTTTACAAGACAGTTCTAATGTTGAGACTCTTGGTTCCTAAGGGTGAAACACAACTCAATTAAAACCCGCCGGAAGTTTGGTTGGAAAGCATCCACGGATGAACTAAACTGGTGCTTTCTTAAAACAAACTGGAAATTAACTGTTTTGTAGTTCAGAGAAAAGCATAACTGTGAGAAAATATGAATTCCTACTTGAGGATGAAAGCGGAATTGAAGAAGAGATTTATAAAACCAGGTAGGCTGCTTGGTATGAACACTTATTTATTAATAAACAGAATGTGCTTGCAACATTTGGCTGGTTTACAGAATCCTCAGAAGTTCTGGAAACCGATCAAAGCTTTGATGCGCTGCTGGATTTCTTTCCCTGTCCCCTACATAATACAGAAAATAACAGTGCTTTTAAAGAGAAGTTGTTTGGAAAATCGCTGAAAATTGCAGGTCCTTAGCTCGCTATGCCATCAGAAGGTAAATTGGTCTTCTGATATGGAGGCACCAAGGACCGTTGGCCGTGTTCACGGACAAGATGGTGCTGCTGTCTGAGGTGCTGAAGCTGGAGGGCTGGGAGGAGATCCCCCACCACACGGGATGGCCTGCTCCCCCGTCACACAAGGCAAAAGTAGAACCAGAGTGAATCGGGTGTGGAAAACCTGCAGTCCACTTTGATATATTTTGATGAGGGATGAAACCGGTGATTAGTTGTGACCACTGTGTTTAAAAATGGAGACTGCAAATAGTCTTTATACCAATATAGAAGCATGACTTGTGAAGAGGGTACATTTGAATTTCATTGTATTATTGCTTAATTGTAGTTCACTGCATGCTGGAAACTCTGTGGACTGCTTTGGTGCTTCTAAAGATAAACATGGAGGCACATATGCAGGCTACACTGCAAAGCTCCTAGACAATATTTTTTGTGTAAGCCATGTTTTGTGAAAGTTCTCTCTTTTAAATCTGGGCTAATGCAGAGAGATGGCACTCTGACTCATTGGTCTTTACTGTTGTGCATTCAATATGAAATTTAAAAAGGTAACACTTCAGAAAACTGGAACACATCCTCTGAAAATGTTGCTGCTTTACCATTTTTATGCATAGTTAGAAGCTAGAATTCGCAGGACATACTTAGCCATAAGAAGCTATCCAAGAGAACAAATGTGGGTGAATTTAATTTTTAAAAGCATGCTTTCTGCTTGCTTCCATGAGCTAATAAGTTTAGCGTGATTATCTTGAAGGGGTGATAATGAAGGTTCCTGATGATTGTAAGTGTAAAACTGATGCATACAGCAGTTTAGGTGTTGGTAGAAATAACACAGTCCTGACTCAAAGTAATTGGCTTTGCCAGAGGACTTTCCTTGAAACTCATTTCAATTCCAAGACACACTAGTGCTGGGATTTGATAACATCCTCCACTCAGGACTGCACAAGAGAGGGCTGAAAACAAGCTGTTATGAAAAGGAATAAACTGATTGGTCTCTGCAAACTCCAAGCCATGGAGATAGTGCTAGAAAGTGTCATCATGACGTGGGGGGTTCAGAGCCAATCAAACTGAGTCTGAGGAATCTTTGCAAAACTGCTACTTCAAATGACAGGGCTGGATAAAAAAAAATGTGTATTTTTATCCTGGGATAAAACAATTCAGGTTAGGGGAAAATGAGTATGAAGCAGAGATCAGATGTTTTTGACAAAGAATGCTTAAGGAATGCTCACACATTACACATCTGATGGTGGTATATCTATATAATAAGTACTGTGGTTAGCAATACATTAACATAGAGAACAATAAATGCAATCAGTAAATTTATTATGCATAACTTTCTTATCTGCTCTGTCACTTCACATCTCTGTTTCTTCTTTTCTTGTTTAATGTTCAGGTAGCTCATACTGTTGTAAAAGTTCTTCATTTTCTGTCTCTCTCTGTTTTTCCTTTTGCTTGTCTCTTCCTTAAAACAAATCTGCAAATGAAAATTCCATACAATTTTACCTAGTTTACCTAGCCTGAGTATTAGTAAATGGAAGAGCAAAGAATACCTGTTGTTGGTTTTTTTTTAAAGAAAAACTATTCCCCACTATACTATTTCAATAAAATAAATTTTTTATTGAAAAAAAATGCACCAAAAACGCAGCAACAAAGCAAAAATTTTTGAAGGCTACGAATTAGGGATTCCATTGCAGATGTTACAATTCTGCTCAGTTGCCACAAGAGGGACATAGAAGGAAAGCTAATGCAGCTCTGGAAAAAAAAAAGAACAGCTTGATGCAGCTACATAGCAACATACATTTTCCTTTTGTTTAGGAAGATGTTCTGGGATCATAACATTTCTATAGCTTCCTTCATCCCATATAAACCTTAAAAAGCTTTATAGACCTTAGAAAATGTGATAATAAGCATTAATAGCTAAAATGGATCTTCTCCCAGAACTTTACAATCTTTCCTCAGCTTTTTCCTATTGGAATGTCTGTAGTAGTGTCGGGACAGGGAGCGGTTGGGCTGGCTGTATTTTTGTTCCATCTCTAGCTATTGGACCAACAAGTATTGCAGCATTTAGTAGGCATGTGGAGAAGGTTATGGAGCTATTTTTGTTTATTTAATTTTCACAAATTAATGGCTGATGATGCAAATGTCGTAAGATCAGAGCTCATATAAATGCCTTTATGAATTAAAAGGACCATAAAATCCCCTTAGGTATATATTGAAGGGTTTATTGGGCTCTTGTGGAATTTTAAAAAAAGCGCAGTCCTAATATGCACTAGATTTAAAGTAACGCAACATGTATGTTTAAGTAAATCTGTATTTCCAGCTATGGTGAGACAGAGGCATCACTAGTCAGGCATGCTGCTTTCTGGGATCTGAACAATAATACTGTGAGAAAGGGCTGTTCTGAGTAAGGTGGAAATAAAGACTTTTTTTTTTTTTTTTAATTACAGCTTTATGGACTTCAGTCTTAATGCCTAAATTTATATGACAGGTATTTTAACATCACATTAAAAGATCTCTGTCAAGTGGTACTAGATTGAATGGTCATTTTTAAAAAGCCCTTTAATACACAGAATGTTTTCACAAACTAAAAGCATGTGAGAAAAGTATTATTGTGTAAATGTAAGAATTTCTCTAAGGTGCCAGAAATCTAAGTGCAATAGTAAATGCAACCTAACTTTGATTTCAGGAGTACGAGTAATATACTATAGAAGATTCACAGAAAAGGGCTATTACTCATTATCAAGGGAATCTCAATGCTTTTATCCTTCAGCAAATTGTGTAATATTTCTGTTTCAACTGGTTTACCTGCAGGTTCAATTGTGGCTATAAAAAGTGTTCCTGAAACAAGTCATGGTTAGCTAACTTAAAACCATGAAGGAAAAGGAGGAGAAGATCTTGACATTTCTTCGGTGATCTTGAATCAAGAAGGTATTTAGATATTAAGGTGATGAGTGACATAAAAAGATAATGGCAATATTTGAAAGCCAGTAAATGAAACTAGCTGTAAACTCTGTACTATAAACCAGTTTTCTTTCACTGTCTAAGCTAAGTGGATACTAAAAAGCTAATAAACTGTGAAAAGGTAACTTAACATTAAAATACTAATTAAAAATACTTCATTTCAGTATAAAATTTGAAATCCTTCCCTCCAAAAATGTATTAAAAACCTTTCTAACTCCCACTCCTTGAAAATAGCTGAAGTGTGTGTTCATCTGAAACAATGCCACGTTAGCACAGAATCTGAATTCAAGGAACTAATGTAGGGGAAAAATCTTTTTATGAACAGAGCTTCTGGCTTTCTGCAGGTTTTTGGTTGCAAAAGTACTACATGAAGTGATCTACTTCTCTAACTGGCCACAGAAGTTAAAGATCACTAGCAAAAAGGCATACTTTCTAAAATCCCAGAAAAAAATTTGCTGGAATTGATGGATATATTGAAGCAGATATTTGAGAGTATCTGTTCCCTATTAAATCTGTCTTTGGTAGGAGTTCTGGAAGGAGCAGACTTGTTAAAAATATCTGTTTCTAAAGGGGCATCAACGTTTCTTTAAATGGGACTTCAAAACAGAGGTGGTTGTATCTGAACTTAAAAACAAATTTTGAAGCTCTTGATTGACTACAAAGAGTTTACATATTTCTTTGTTTTAATTTCTGGCAGTTATCCGAGGCAGATGGAGAAGCAGTGAGGTTATTTCAGTATAATGTAAAATCCAGTACTTCGCAAAGGGTTTTGATGTGTGTTTGACTCTTGTGTACTGGTGTTCCTCCCCCTGTTTTAGTGGAGAAAATAAGAGTGGTGAATTTTCAGGTTATCCCTGGTGTCTCATTTAAATTTATAAATAATCTGAGTTTTACCAACACAACTTCCAACGTGGTGACAGCTTGCTCTCTTAAAGCATTACTGCTTTACAGACATGTTTTTAACTTTTGGGGAAGGTAGCATGCACAGAGTTAAATATGAGATTGTTTTTGTAAAGAGTATCTTAAGAGAACAAATAATTTGAAAAACAGTATTTTTTGAGTCCCACCGTCTTTTTCTTTGCTTTTTGTTTAAGTGAATAACATACTTACATTCTCTACATATAAAGTAAATGCTTCCAAGTAAATCCTTCTTCCTGCTGTGGGAGAAGTCTGTTAATTTGGCATTTGTCTTAAAAATGAAATAATGTAAGTAATCCAATAATTAGGTGTGTTGCCCTTTGGGTTTTGCTGGGGGGGGGGCTATCTAAACACACATGTAAGGATGTGTGTTTAGCCATATAATGTGGCTACATGACTTACAGGAGTGGTTCAGATTCTTGCTGGATTAAACACCTGCATCCAAGAAGGTCTTTGTCCTGAAATATGAATCATTTAGTTTTCTGGTCTCCAGCTCTCAAGAATTATCCTCTCTGACTTTTTCATGGACATCTCAGTTCCTTTTGATGTGAAACGCAGAGTTCATCTTTTCATTGCAGATCTTAAAGTTTCAGAAAACAATGAGTGTAAGAACTTTCATACTTTCCTAGCAGCAGCTATAGGTAAGGCTAGTAATATTAACAGTTCCTTTTCCTTTATTTCTTGCCTGAAAAAAACCCAGATCTAGAATCGAGGGAGACCAAATGTATTAGGTGTTGCAGTTGTTTTGCTATCATGGAAGCCCTTCCATTAGAAAGCCTGTATTTCTGATGTCTGGGGGTGAGTGCAGGGCAAGAAGAGGTTGGGTGCCTGAACCAGGCTGGTTTCAGGATGGAGAAGCTTACTTGAAGTGGAAAGAATGTTTTCTTTGCAGAATGTTGTGGATTTGAGGAGGAACCAAGCCAGTACTGAACACAGGTCATGAATGGTTACAGTGTAGCTTTGTAATGCCTTCCCAGAAGTCATGAGTTCCTTGGAAATGTACCCAGGCCACTGGTGGAATTTCATCAAACAGCATATGAAAAGATCAAGAGGACAGTGGGGTCCCAGATTTTAACAGTACTCCTGAGAGCGAACGTTTCAGTTGATTATACCACCTGCTTCCTAAAGACTGGGCTTAAAATACAGGGGATTTGCCCCTACTTGCTTGAAACAAGGTTTACCACTACCAGATTGATGTGAAGGAGTGTTTCATGTAGTTCCTTTGCTAAGGGTTTTCCCTTTCTCAGTACAGTTTCATAGCCTGCTCCTCAGCTGCTAAGTCAGGGCAGAGGTGGAGCGATTGTCTCACCCCAACCTGGTGGTGCTGGTTACTGAGACTTCCTCAGACTGGACAATTTAAGACCCACTGACCTGCCTTGGGAGCAGCAGCACCCTGATGGCAACACCTCGGGACCTTCTCTGGACCTGATCCAATCTGTGTTCTACTGCCAGGCTTTCAACAGCACTTCCAAATTAACTGCCCAGCTAGCCTTTGCTTTTGGCTTTTCCATGTGCTATGTGAGGAGGCGGAGTTCCCACTGTGGAAGGCAGCCAGTGTGACAGCGAGTAAATAAATGGAAAGGTGCTGGAAGAGCTATGAAAAGATAGAGAGATACGGAGTCTTTCCATGCTCTTCCTTCCAGTGTCATGCAGACCAGCAATTATCAAGTGGTGCCGTTTGAGATTCACGTTGCAGAAGCTGCTACAGGTGCCATAATGAAAGTGGAGTCTGCTTGAATTCCTGGACCCTGAGCAAGGCCCATGGCAACACTATGAACCCATCGTGGAGTCTGGAAACTGTGAACTGGGGCTGTTTTTACTAAAAAGGTAATTACTGAGCTTGATTTATGATCAAACAGAAGTTTTCAAACGGCTTCTCAATTCTGGTCCAGAAATCCTTGAGCCTTATGTCATACGGAGGAAACCCAAAACACAGAAATTTTTTTATGTAGTTGTTAGCAAATGTTATTAAGAAAATGAAATGTTGAACTAGATCCTACGGCCTTTATTTCAGCTTTAGTATGAAGACAGAGCAAAGGTGCTATGGGAAGCTTGCTGGCAAGTAAGTGGTGTTCCAATCTCAGACAAGACACTAACATATTAGACCACCTTCCTGGCAGCAGATCAGTATATGACTGCTGGAGGAGGTGATTGCAAAAGGGATGTGAAGGAGATCTGGAGAGCAGTAATTCTAAGCAGCGCTTTAGTAATGATGTCATTTAAACAAAAAAGTAATGTTAAACATTGGGCAATGAATTCCTTTGGATCAAGAGCAACAGAGGGCCACTAGCCAAGATGCAGAAGAACTTCTACAGCAGGAGCAGTTTCACTGTGTAATAAAGAGCTTGTGGAAAGTCCAAAGCATGCAAGGTCATGATGGAAAAGCCATATTAGAATAATCCTGAGGAGTGGCAGGATAAATAACACAGTATTTTCTATGAGCATGAGGGCTTACTAGGAAATGGAGGGGAGGAAGGCATTATAATGCTAGTCAAATAGTGTATTCACTCGTGATCAGTCCATGTGTCTTGAAGTCAGAAGCCAAATCTTGGGCTAGCTGGAGCACTGGAACAGCCTGAATTGTTCCTGTGATCCCAGACTGATCTTGAACTTTTCTCTTAGGGCTCAAAACAAATCCAGTTACAGCCTGCATCCACCTCCTTTACTGAGGAAGCAGAAAGGCTGAAACAAAACAAGGTGTATTTATTATTCTTGTGGACTTGACAACTTCATGAACATCAGGAAACATCAAAAATATCATTTAAAAACTGTGTTATTACAGGTTTTTTCTTTATAGGATGACTCATTATGGTGCTGCAAGTGGTCTGAATTGATGGATCAATTAGGCTAGGATATAGAGATTAGACCTTTACTAGGAAGTACATATAGTTTTAAACAAATTCCCACTGAATTCAGCTATGAATAGCTGAAGGCCTGGTCAGCTTTGTAGGAGGCTGCACATGCCTTGCTCCTTTTTTCCCTTTTTATACCATTTGTTCCATATTCCGCTAGAGGCCACCACAAACCTCATCTGAAAAAAAAAAAAAAAAAAGAAAAAGAAAGGGAGGGGGCACCTGCAGTACTAAATGGCAAAAGCTCCTGTTTTATAGGGAGATTTAGAAGTGGAACTTGGATCTCCCTAGGAACAACTTCTCTTCCCGATGTGTTAGGAGTAACTCCCAGATGTGACTTGAAGCCAGCAAATGATCTCAGGCTGTGAGATCAGATTTTGCTGAGTATACAGGGTTAGACATGTTCATTACTCTTTCCAGAAGATCTCCTATCCAAACCATGCATTGATATTTGATTTCCTTGGGAAATATTGGCTTAATGGTAGCTTTTACTGCATTTGTGTATAGAGACTCAACATTTCAACATTGTCTCCTGCCTTGCCAGTAGAAAGTTGCTTTTGTCATTGCTATTTATGCACCTGAGGCGTGGGGTTCCTGGAATTGTGCGCGCTTTCCTGGAAGAAGTGTTGAAGGGTGTAATGGCTTGTGCAGAAAGCATTCAAAGACTGAAAAGATGTCAAGGAGAGACAAGGCAGCTGGAGTTTAGGGATAGCTCTTGGATTCCACTCTCATTATAGGTATTTCTCTGGCCATCATTGTCTCAGGAACTCGATGTCGCTTACACCCAAAGTGTTTTGGCTTGAATAAAGGTTAATGGAAGAAACTGACTGCTGTGCTAGCCAAAAGCAATTGGCCTTTATTGAAGGAAGCATTGCAAAAATACAGAGGATCAAACTTCTAGTTTCCATGTGGAATTAAAATTAGAGCAATTGTGACCATCACAGTTAGGCTACACATGTGCCCTTGCAACCTTTGGATGGGAAGAGCAGTTTAGATGAAGCAAGGACTTACTCTGGATCTTTACACAGACCGTGATACTGAAAAATATTGTGAAAAAGAGTAAATTTGCTTTTGTGGCTGTTTTTCAGCTTTGGGTGGGGTCAGGAGAAGGAATTGCCAGAAATCTCCAGAGCCAGTTCATTCCTGTGAGATTTCTGGTCTGATATTTTCTTGAAAACTCAAGAGGTTTGGATTAGTCTCCAGACTCCCATCTTTCTGGAGAGCTTCCCACCACTTGTAAGCCTTTGTACACGCCATTTTTCCATTTCTCTAGGGGTGAAATAAAAACCAACCCATAGTCTGGATGATGTTGAATTTTCCTCTGAGTTTATAAATGATGTACAAAGAAACACAAGTTTTGGATAAAGCCAGTAATCTTCAATGTCTCAAAGCTTATGAAAATAAAATGTGCATGTGAAAAGAGATGTACAATAAGATGAACTGACAGTATGTGCGCCAGGAAAAGCACACATTTAGTAGCCAGTGGCTTCTTTGTTTCCACAATCCGTGAGGTTGGTGAAACAAGCAGTTTCACAAATGAAACTGTCTAAGGCTAATAGGCCTCCTAAATTGTTTCTTTTGACTTGCACCTGTTAATAACTTTCTAATAGTCTGGACCAGGTAGCACAGATGTTTCCCTTAGCATTGCAAAAGCTGCAACTCAGATAACATTTCGGAGTCGTACCTGTGTGCTTTCAGGCCTGAGTAGGGAGATACTTCTGGGTGAGAATAGCTGAGTATTTAACATTGTTATCTAACCAAACGTGAATGAGGGCTCAGCTGCCTGGCTCTGTGCTATTATTTCCATTTGAAAATTCATCTTTCGTATTGTATGACATCTCTCTTTTGAGAGAGACAAAGTGCTCCTGCTTCTGAGGACGATACCTGTCCTTCCCCACCCCCAGAGCGTGGGCCCTGTGAACATCTTTGTCTATTCATTCCTATGACAGCCGTAATTATCTTTGACAGAAAGCCTATGGAACGCCTCAGGCAAACACTGGAAGGGGGACAGCAGTGTGGAGAATATACTGCCTTGTGATATGATGGGGTCTGTCTAGAAGACACTGGGATTGTCATTCTCTGCTCATCCTTGAGGAGCTCACATCCTTTTGTGGTCAAGATTTTGGGAACAATTAATGAAGGCATAAAAGGCAGTTTCCAGGAAGAAGATTCAATCTTGTTTGCTCGAAATGTAACAAAAGTTATTAATCAGTTGAAGTGGGCTATAAGCAAAAAAGATTGAGAGAGTGTTCTGCTCTACCACCATCATAAGAGGAAGAATGATTTTTGTGGAATACTAAGGTTCTGCTATAATAATAAACCCATTTTCTGTTTTCATATTCAAGATTCTCATTTTATGTATGGATAATGAGACTTTAGAGAACAGCCTTGACAATCTGCTGGTGCTTCCTATATCCCTCTATTCTTTGTGCCCTCCATGAATCTCCTAGTCATCCTGATTCCACAACAATCGAAGAAAGCGCCTACACTTGAAGAATTTTCATTGTAATTCATAAAGGCTTTCCCCCCCGTTTCCCTTGTGTAAGAAAAAGTCATATTTCTGCATGCAAGTCTTAAACTACTCATATTAAAACTGAACTTAAGTGTGTAGCCTCTTCCTGAGATGAGACAAAGAGTATTGCATTTAGTGATCTTTTCTCCCTTTTCTGTCCCATCCAGTTTTTTGAAGAGTTGAGTCTGGAGAAAGCAACAGTCAGGCTTCTGACCTCGTGCTTTCAGCATCCCCATAGCCAGTGAAGATGTGAGGGGGGACTAATACAGTGTGACCTATCCTTTCTTCCTCTTCGTACAAGTTAACTCTAATTTTCAAGAGTGAAAAGGTTTATGTATCCTGCAAACAGCTGACTGCAAATTACATTTTTACAGAGTACCTCAACAGTGGTCTTTTGATTGCTTGTGTCCTGAAAAGACCTGATTGCTTGGTGCTGGATTTGCTTATTTCCAGCTGTTAAATCACACTGGATAACTTCCTTCTGGTTTTTGGTGGGGTTTTTTTAAGTGTAAGCAGTAGAGCTAATTGCTATGGAGGGGTTATGTGAGAA
This sequence comes from Haliaeetus albicilla, assembly GCF_947461875.1. Classification (NCBI taxonomy): domain Eukaryota; kingdom Metazoa; phylum Chordata; class Aves; order Accipitriformes; family Accipitridae; genus Haliaeetus; species Haliaeetus albicilla. The sequence goes on along the minus strand of NC_091490.1, from coordinate 43,038,296 downwards.
AGAGCAAATGGGAAGAAAAAAAAATGGCCCCTATTGCAGTCAGTAAGAGAGGAAATGTCAAGAGAACTATCATTAATCTTGAATCAACACTTATTAAAAAACTACAGCTTTTTGCTGCATGTATCCAGGAGACCTGAACAGGTTTGCTTAATATAACTTCTGGCATGGAAAATTTCTCAATGTTCCCTTGAGATGTCCACAGAAAAGACAGCTTTGTGGTCTGTCTGAACACAGTTATTAGAACTACTGGTCCAGCTTGTTGGGAAAGGTAACTTACCACTTCATACTTCTGAGGCAGAATAAACTGTGAAGTTCACATTTTCTCTGTGGGCCTTTGGGATGTGACCATAGAAAGCACAGTTCTGTCTCCCATGAATGGATGCTAACCATTCCTTGGCTCTCTGTATAAAAAGCAAGGTTTTCTCTGGAGTCCCAAGCCAAATATTTCCCTTTTTTTCTGCTGTTCTGCACTCTGTTATGTATTTGGCTGTGCTCTCTGTCCCAAAGGTGTCTATGTTCTGGTGGTATTAGGTATGAATAGATTGTCAAGTTCCTTGGGATCTTCCTTGCTGAAAGGCATGATGGAAACTTGATCTTTTTTTGAAGCTGCATGTCAAAAGGCTAATGGTATGTGCCAACTTGTGGGTTGAAGGCAGTAATTTGAGGACAGCAAATACTCATCTATGTCATGCTTGTATATATGATACAGAAATAGTATTATTCATACACAGTATGTGCATTTATGTATAGCTACTGAACTAATCATGTGCAGACAGGTCCAGCAACATATCAGAGTAGATTTCCAGGGTCCCTCAGGTTCAGTGTTCTGCCTATGAAGAGGTCAAGGCCAGATGTTTCTTTTGAGTTAATAAGTCTTGGTACATGATCAAATCCAAGTCAATGCTCCCTAAGAGAGGTCCCTAGACTATTAAAAAGTGTACGTGCTGTCTGCCCACCTACATGTGTGATCTCAGAGCACTAAGCACTTCCAGTCCCTTCTGTAATGAGACAATTCCTGTTTACACTCCCGCTGAAGACCCCTGGATTACACAATAAGAAAGTTTGACCACGGAGATGAATTATATATATCATTTAGGGGAGAAGAAAAACCAGTCTGCTTAGAAGAGCTTCTGTTTTTAAGGTTTGCCATCCCTAAGAGTTTTGGGAAGTGACTTAGTACATACTGAGCAACGAGTGAAAGCAATCAGTAAAACTGTGTTATTGTCATTATGACTCTGGGAGGTGTCTTCTAGTAGCAAAAACCAAAAAGGGAGACTATGGCCAAAGCAGTTTTTCTGAAGAAAACTGCATACTCTAAGCATTAATGATACTCCCAACAATAATTCCCAGCAAGACGTGATGGCTTAACCATCGCATCAGTTTGCATCCCTCTTGGTCAAAACAGCCTTCAGTCTTCTCCTTTTTTCCAGTACAATTCAGTTAATTATTCCCAGATCCCTCAACGAGTCTGAGCTCCCACTGGCTCCTGGAGCTATAGTAGCTCATTGTTGCAAATGAGCTTAATCCAGTGTTAGAAATCTTTATTGTCCCTAATAGAAAATGGCATGAATAGTAAAGGAAAAAATGTGAGATGTTTCCTGTAAGGTTTTAATAACCCTCCTGGGTGTATGATTACAACATATGCTGAGGAATAGTTTTGAGCAGGGTGGTGGTGGGGAGAAGGAGCTCTGGCAGCATTGTACACCCCCATCTGTAAGCCTCATTATAGTGAGCTGCTTGAGAGGAAGGGAAGGATGGGAGACAGCTCTTCTTGATCTACACATGCCACTGCTTTTTGGCCCCTTGGGCTTCTATTTGTCATAGTTTGTCTTTGGCAGGCTGAAGTGAGGGGTAAAGCAAAACTGAATGAGGGCCGATACGAAATTTGTGGGTCCTTTGATTGGCCTCCTGCCCTCAGTTTTGCAAAAAGCATTTTAGTTCCAGGTGTCTAAGTTCTCTTCAGACAGGATTACGTTGACACAATGTCTCAGGCATTTTGGAAGGGGTAGGATTATCAGTTTGGGACCCAGGAGTGCGGAACATTTGACAGTGCTGACCTTTCTGGAGACAACAAATTAGATTATCAAAACTCAGCAAGCCACTGGGAAGTTCTGGACCATATTTTAAATGAAGGACAACATTCAGGGTGATCTTGTAGCCCTGTCTCTGGATAGACCTTGGACCTGTATTATGGCTTTGTCACCAGTCCTGTCACTGGCCTTGTCTCCTGCTGTTCCTAAGTAGACTCCCTGGATGGAACTACTGATAACCAAGTAATCTAGTACCTGAACAGTCTAGGTTAGCCTCATTCATGCTTCCTGCTGCTCTCTGAGTATTGGAAGTTCAGTATCACATCTGTGATGAAACTGAACTGCAGTGTTCTTTCTGTGCGCTTAGACACTTTTTATTTGTTGCAGGGCTATAGTTGTTTGATATTTTCTTCTCTTGTAAAAGTGCAGCTTTTCTTGCTGGTGCTCCTCAGAGTTCCTATGTCATCGTGTGTCGTTCTCAGCCAATGTGGGCAGAATATGTCACTTCCAGGAAGATCAGCCACTTACAGTGGTGGTAAGGCTGCCCAGACAATATGTAGTATCACTTATTTTAGATGAATGCGCCCGTGCATTTTTTTTTTTAGTATCTTTTCCTGCCAATGTTTGTGAATGAAGATTCCCCTTCTTCAGAGAAGAAAGGCGGTTTAGTTATTACAGTGCTGGCATGAGCTTTGGGTTTCCAGGTTCAATTTGCTTGCATGGTGTGACCTAGCGCAAGCTGCTTAGCTTCTGAGTGATTCAGTTCCATGTCTGTAGAGCAGGATTCTTTCTTCCTCAGAAGAGTAATGTGGCAATGAAAAGTCAGGCCATTTAGCACTCTCATGGTTGGTACAAATTGGTTATCTTGTTTGGAGTCTCATTAGAGAGATCAAAAACCAAAACAACTTTGTGGGACAGGAGCTGCTTCGGACTCTTACTGGTAGCTTCCTAGGTCAGGTCCAGAGGCACAGGGAATCTGTCCTACTGACACACTTAGAAATTTGCAGACTAGCACCTTTCTTTTCCCCCTACCCCAGCATTCACTGAACTGAAAAAAAAAAAAAATAAAAAGGAGGTGGTAAAGTCTGCAATTTCTTGATATGTTTGATGGCTTACAAATGTCTCCTACTTAGTAAGTGTGCATTTATTGTGTTGGCTGTTCAACAGCCAAAAACATTGGAAAACCGCTACTCAGGTCATACTGGTTCTGGTTACTATTTTTGGTTGGGGGTTAGGACCTGAGGATAAAACAAAGTTTGAATGTGTTCTTGGCTCATCAGTCTCTTTTTTGTGGGATTCCTCGCTCAGACATTGGAAGGCATCTCTGCGCCTTTTTTCAGAAACCATTTTGCAGCTATTTTTATACACCAACATTACAGTGTTTTTGGTTTGTTGCATTCAAAACTCTGAGAAGATGTTTAGGTAAAACCCGATGTTCCCTTGAAAGTCAGCCTTTCATACGCAGAAAATATAAAAGTCTATTTCTATTAGTGTTTCTAATTTCTAATAGTGTTGAAGCAACAAGTGGGAAGTTGACCCTTCAGGAACTCCACTCTTACTTCAAGGAAGGCCCCACTTTCTGTGGTATAAGGCAGTAGCTTCCTCCCAGGAGACGTCCCTGTCACAGTGCGCCAATTGCTGTGACACTGTGGTGGTGGCCCAGCGTTATGTCATTCTGCCTATTGCGACAGCGAGTTGTGTGACTCTTTTTTTTAGCACATGTAAATGGCTTTACTGACATTAGTCAAATTCCATTAGTAGGGTAGAAAACAACAAGAAGAGTGAATGATAAAGTTAGCATAGTGCACAATGGAGCCATGCCCATTTATTATATTTTGCAGGCTTGATTCTCTGTCATTGCATTTTGCCATTGATTAAATGATAAAAACATTAAAAGTACTTAATAATAAGTCTTCAGTGACCTTCAGTGCCTTGCTTTCCTGAGGAATTTGAAGTTAGAGACATAAAACAGATTGCAGCAAGCTGTAACTCTTCAAACATGTAACAAACCACAACCTATTTATTCCATCTTGCAATGAATGATCCATACAGGGAGCGGATGGTGATGTTCTTACTTATTGACTGATGGATTTTGTGTCTAATATTTGCATCGCTCTAGGTGTTTATGTCAAATAATGAATCTGTCTTCCATAAAGCATTGATACCTAAACGTTGTTACCTCAGGACTGCAAATAGCTCTAAGTAGATCATTTAGGAATCCTGTTTGTTGAGATTGTGTTTTAGCAACGGAGGAAATAAGTATTTGTACATAATCAAGCTGTAAAATTATGTTTTGCAAACTTTTGAAAGTAGGTTTTTGTTTTGTCTGGAAGCACATAGTAGAAAGGTAGGACAAGACTGAAGATTCTGCTGGCTGCTGGGCCTCAAACTTCAGTGTCCAGTCCTTTTCACAGTGTGTATCTTTGGAATTTGCAAATGTTAGACAATAGCATTCAAAATAAGTACAAGCTGAAAAAAACTGCTGTGAAATTCTGATGTATTGGGGTTTTTACTGATCTACTCATGAGTGAAATATGCAGGGTTGGTTCAACTTCAGTTGTAATCTAGCAGTTCACCACAATAGATAATGTATCTTCTGAGTCAGATAGTTTATGTATTGTGACAATTAACAAAAATCATGACTGATTAAGAGTTAGTTGGGACTTCAAGACTTTTATTTATCTCAGAACTGACTAACTGTTGACAGTCTGCAATGACTATGATCATTTTTCATCTCTACGTTTCTATATCAGTTGTATAAAACCTGGAAGCTGCATACATTACCAGGCTCTTTTACAAAAGTATAGAATTGACATGCAAGTTTTCAAATATCTAGTGCTAGTTCAAAGAAGGGGCTAATCTGCTCTTTGAGTCTATGGTGAATAAGAAAGAAGCAATGGGCTTAAATAGCATCCCTCGGAAACATTTTCTAAAAGTGGGAATATAAAGCACTGGAAGGCTGCCTGGGGTGGTTGTGGAATCTCCATCGCGGGAAGCATTTAAGAACAGGGTAGAGAAGTCTTTGTGAAGAGTGCCATTGGTACTATTGATCCTGTATTGGGAGGAAAAGGAGGAGATGTTTTTTGAAATCTTTATTGGTCATGTTTTATATAATTTGGGTTTTTATGGCCATAAATATATAAGAACCATTGTAAAACACTTAGCATACCATTTCAGAGGGTGTAGATGTTTTTCACTTATTTTTAGAACTTGACCTTACAAGACTGAAAAATAACTTTTTCCTTCTGACTTTTGTCCTTCACTTGGCAAAGATTAGTTAAAAACAGAGATGGAAAATATTTAAACTTTAAACTTGTATGAGCTTTTCTTTTTGTTGTTTGTTTGTGTGCTGGTTTCATTTGTGATGTCAACTCCCGACAGGGAAAAAGGTGTAACTAACCTGGCACTGCGCAGAGTGCAAAAACACTTTTACACTGAAGCCCAAATAAACACTATCTGCTGCTCCCTTCTTTTTTTTTTTTTTGATCAGTAATGCTTAAAAAATTATATTGACAAATGTGGAAGGTGTTTCCCCATCAGATAATAACAAGTTCATATATATCAGCTACTTCTGAATTTGCCCTTTTTAAACAGACAGAGGGACCCAGAAATAACCAAGCCATGACCAAACAGTTTCTGATCTGCTACTATGTGTTTAAGCTGCATTAGAGTGGTGATTTACAGGGATTTCTAGCCCTCAGATCTGAATATAGAAAGGTATAAAATGAGTCCAAGGAAAATAAAGGTAGGAATGACCTCACCCTGTGGAGACACCATGTCTTGCTCAACTTAAGAAAGCTCTGTAGAAACTAGGTACATTTTAATTTGTACAGTTATTTAGCTACTGTCAATGAATAGAAATGATTCCAGAAACTGTTGCAGACTAAAGAGAAATGGCTTCGGGTTTCTAGAAGAATGTAAAGACATATTTATCGCTGCCTTAATATGTAGAAGACTTGTTTGTTCAAATATTTAAAATTGGTGTAATGCAGATTTAATATGCTTTGGTTCATTTCATTTAGAATAAGTAAGCAATAATAAGCACTATTCTGTCACCATGCTGTCCTACACTAATTGTTGCTGAGGGAAGTGAATGTCATTTCTCAGCAGTGAACATTCCTGACTTTACTGAGTTTTTGAGAACTTGCATCTTCTAAGTACCTGCTCAGTTTTCCTCTTGTGCTGTTAACACCTCAGCTAACTGCAAAGTTACTTACAAGTAACATGTGCTCCTTGTGAGCCAGTTCAGTATACTCTCCAGCCTCCACTAATAAATTCGTTATTAATGATTCTTTTGCAGAGAACAGAGACATTGATGTACTTGCAGATCATCCACTTTGCAGATTGTCCACACTACCAAAGTTCTCTTTTTCTCTTCCGTCATGGTTTTACCTGAGCCAGCAACTAAGCACCACACAGCTGCTCGCTCACTCCCCCCCCAGTGGGATGGGGGACAGAATCAGAAGAGTAAAAATGAGAAAACTCATGGGTTGAGATAAAGACAGTTTAATAGGTAAAGCAAAAGCCACGCATGCAGGCAAAGCAAAACAAGGAATTCATTCACCGCTTCCCATCGGCAGGCGGGTGTTCAGCCATCTCCAGGACAGCAGGGCTCCATCACACGTAACGGTGACTTGGGAAGACAAACACCATCACTCCGAACGCCCCCCCCTTTCTCCTTCTTCCCCCAGCTTTGTATGCTGAGCATGACATCGTATAGGATGGAATATCCCTTGGGTCAGTTGGGGTCAGCTGTCCCTGCTGGGTCCCCTCCCAGCTCCTTGTGCCCCCCCCAGCCTGCTTGCCGGTGGGGTGAGAAGCAGAAAAGGCCTTGACTCTGTGCAAGCACTGCTCCACAATAAGGAAAACATCTCTGTGTTATCAACACTGTTTTCAGCACAGGTCCAAAACATAGCCTCATACCAGCTACTATGAAGAAAATTAACTCTATCCCAGCCAAAACAAGCACATCTTCCTGTGAAGAGATCCAGGTTCACTGCTGGTAGCCCTGTATGCTTTAAATACTTTGGTGACTTGCGGCTTGTCCATACAAATTATTCTTCAGAAGAGAGGGGCTCACTCTTTTCCTTTTGTCCTTTGCAGTGACTCCAGGAGCTTGGGAGATTTCTTCTTTTTAATGTCAATTATTTTAGTTTCTTCAGGCCATACTAAAAACAAAGAAAATTATCTAACTTCTCTATAATATGGTTTTGATTAGTTAATTTGGATGTTAAATAATAGGCATATTAGAAAATATAGTGAATTTTATGTATGGCTTGATCACCAGTTTATAGTATTATAAAAGGGCATGTGATTCTGGGCAGCTGAAAGTGTTCAGAAAAATGCTGAACTCTGTACAGAGGAAGCAGGACTCTTCCTGATAGTCTTTGAGAGGTCTTCCTAGATACAAATACCTCTCCTTTGCTGGCTGGGAGTCACATTGTTTTACAAGCCAATTTCACATGGTCTCAAAAATGGCTGTTTCTAGTCAGCCTACTGTCTCTTCTCAAAAACTGGGGTTTTTTGGCCCCTGAAAACTTAGAAGCACAGAAGTATCCAGTTAGCTGGATACTGGACTTTCAAGCAACTTTTTTATTAGGTGTCTGACTTTAAGGGTGTTTTTCATGTGGGTTTGTCCTGATATCATTGAGTAATAGTTTGCTTAGGTAGCAGAAAACATCATTACTTCTCATACATATTTTATTTGCCTTGTATTTTCTTTTAATTTCTTTTTTGTAGTACTAGGATTTTGATTGTCTCATCACTCTATATGGACATATATTTCTCCACACAAAGCAAATCTGATGTCAGTTGTTTCCGAGGTGACCTCAGAAGTGACCCTTGTCCACTCTTCATTCCATGTGAGTTACATCTCTTTCTTTCTGGAGTTTTATTACTTCTCCCCACTTGAAAAAAACCAGATTTTTTCTGAATAGTTGGCAAGAACCTTCCTTTTTTAATGACCTACCAGGCTTCTGTTGAAGTAATGTGCTTTTCCCTTAAAACTCTCCACTATCATAACAGGTACCAGTGGGCTTCCTTGCTTGCCATCTAGCAGGGTGCTGGACTGAGCAGTCTGCAAAGTCTGAATGCCTCTCTCACCTCTTGACAACAGCACCTTCAAACATAAGCTCGACGGACATCAGCTATCACTGTTTCAGGTGAAAGACTTGGTCTCTGTGGAGTGGGTGAAAGGGCATTTTTCATTCACTCCCCATTTGCTGCTATAAAATAAAAATTGTAAATAATATTTCCTAGAACATCACTGGAAAAAACAGTGTATTTTATCTTTAATGATCAGTTGCCATGGTTTTGATTTGTCCAGAAGGACCCAGAAATGCTAAAACCTGGGCAACTCAGTTGTTCTGAGTTCTGGCTAAACCACAAGTATCAAACCTTCAAAGCTGATTTACCTGTGGGTTGACAGCAAAAAGTCACTTGCTGCGTGTAACATGAGATGGCATGTGCGCCAGACAAGCAGAATTATACAAATGCCACCTTGGTTACACATGCAAATTAACTTTATTTTCAGTATAAATTTGCTTGGCGCAAGAAAGTGTAAAATCCGTCTGCTGCAGTATTCCCGTATTATAGAACTAGTAATATTTATTTGCTTACTTTAGTGAACATGCATGCTCACCAGTGCCTGCAAGACTGCACCCAGTTACCTTCAAGAATTGTGCACAGCCACCGGGACGGGGAGTTTTTTCTTGAACACGGGAGGTCTGAGGTCAAAATGAGAAAAAAATCTTTTATGTAAATACCCAAGGATCCTGCTGCTATAACACTTTAAAGACTAAGCTACTGTTTCCTGGGGCTTTCCTGTCTGTGTCCCCAAGGGTGTTGTATGATCAACATACTGACAGATTTCACAATCAAACAGTGAGAATGTGTGATCAAGAATTTCACTGGTCTTCAGACTAACCTTTTTTACAGGTCATAGTTTAACTTGCAATTTCCTTGATGTAGTAGCTTTAAGATTTTCTTTGGGCAGATTTTCTTTGGCTGCTCTAGATGGATTTCTCAATCTGCTCTCTGTCTTCTGATGGAAAGTACTGGATTGAGACTGACTGATGGAAAATGCTGGATTGAGACTCATTCCCTCACAGACAAGAAACAGCAAAGTCTACCTTCCTTTTATGCTGTCACTTCTGCACTGCATCCTTCCTTTAGGCAAGCCTGGGTGGGGGGTAATAAGAACATCAGCCTCTAAGGGTTAGTATATTTGCCCGATCCCTCTCCAAAATAGGATGTGTGGCTCCTCTTTGGAGTTGGAAGATGATTCAATAGTTCTACACCAAGCATGAGTGGTGAAATTGTCTTTTGGGAGTTTAAAGAGCCTTTTCTGAAACCCTAGTGAAGTCCAGATGTCTCATAGCTTTTGTGATCCTGTGAGCAGCTTTAGAAGGAAAATCTGTGAGGGATAAGGCTATGAATCATCTGTCTATCCTGTGTCCATGAAGAAGAAATAAAAACCCTAATCCAAAAAGAATCCATTTAATTCTGGAATTTTCTGACCTATTTTGGTGCAAGCCGGTCTAAAAAAAAAAAATTAAACTACTCTCCTGATGAGTTTCTCATATTGTTTACTTTTGTAACGTTCTCTGTGGACTAGCAGCCAGAAATGACGTCCACCCCTCATCCAGCATCAGAGAATAAGAACTTCAGAGGAAGGAATGCAACTTCATAAATAGCAAACCACAGACACTAATGGGGAGCAGAGGCAAACCTGCAGGTTAAAAATTCGTTGCAAGAGAAGCCCATACATCCACACTGCCTGAAGACTCAAAGATGATTTCAGCTCTAGCATTGGTTTTTCTCCTCTGCCTCTCTTGTCCTTTTTCATCATGTCAGCAGAGAAGAGCAGGTAAGTAATTTTAATTATCTCTACATTTTCTGGACTCATATGCTTTCTAGACTCCTATGAAAATTCTGTTTTGCAGAAGGGAATGAGGAGGAAGGTTAACATTTCAGCTGCATCTACTGAAGCCTAAAAGCAATGTTCAGGGATCTTGTAGTTTCATATGAAACTTGAAGCTTAACTGTGTAAATGTTCAGTCTTAGATTTTTTTCCCCAGTTCTCCTGCTAAGTAGGGAAGTTTTGTTAAGGAAAACATTTATTCTAGTGCAACTGGGAATTTTGTTGTGTTTTGTAATGACCTGCAAGAGGCATTTTACATTAACCTGCATTTTGCATGTGATTTAAGTTAAAAAGCAGATCATACAGAATGTCCGATAGCAGGATCCTTGGATATTCTCTCTGCTTGTGCACATAGAGCTCAGGGAAGCCCTGACTTCTAGGAACGTAGCCATGCTAAGTTCATTACAAAAGTTCCACTTCTCTGAAGAGCCCATTAAGGGAATGCTCAACTCAAAGAGGATCTGTGAGATCTGGCAGACTCAGACTGTGTACCAGAGACTCAGATGTGTGCTTGTGGAGACAGAATGAGTCCACGGAGAAGGATGCATAGTAATGGCAATGTCTGCAAGCACACAGATTTCCTTTGGAAATCGCTTCTGAGTGGTTGAATCATTATTGTGCATTTGAATATTAAAAAAAACCCCAAACTTTTATTTTAAATTACATCTTGCTACTAGGGATGGAAAATTCTTCCCAGGAATAACAGAAGTTGCCTGAAGCCTTCATGCAGAGCTTATTCAAAACCTCTGTTTGAAGTTAGAAATTAAGTGCAAGCTCCTTGTTTTCAATAAAATAAGAAACATCACTTTAATTCAGTCTTTCTGTCTTAGAATGACATTTGTGGTACTTTCAATTTAGTTCCCAAACCAAAATGTATTGGAGAGGTTACAAATATTCATAAAGTCCTCTTGGTTCTGTGTGGGGAGGACCCATGAGGCTTTCAGGTTCGTTTGTCACATGAGAATGCTGAAGTTGTACTAAGTCAGTAGTACGGGCTCACATCCTGCCTTTGGCGCTGGCAAATTCCTCATGGTGAAGGAGGCAGACCTCTAACTCCAGCTAATTTCCCCTGAACACACAGTGGTGTTTGTAGAAGATACTGCTATTTCTCTCTTCATAAAGGTTTGCTTACACTGTAGGCAAGGTGTGACTTCTGTTAGAGGATCGATTAATCTAGAAAACTAGAGAAATAAGGTTGTACTTTCTCATGGCAGACAGGAGAATACCAGAGTTGAACTTTCTGTCCAACTGTTTTTAAATGGTTCAAGTTTTCTTAAAACTTATATAATTCTAGAAACAATGAGCTACTTCCATTCATTGTTCTTGAGCAAAGCTGGAGTGTAGACTCAATTTTTAGCATGTCTCAAAGGACTAGGCAAGTCTAGAATCTAGCAGATGGGAGGGAAAAATCGTGTTAATCTGCCCTAGATGACCTTGTAAGGTGATTTATAGCCTCTGTTCAGCTTAGTTTAAACAGGATTTTACAATGTTGCATGGATGAGCAGATGGATCCTTTGTGCCCCAAAGCCACTACACAGCAATTCGAAATTGCCGCTACCCAAAAAGAACCCAACTCCAGCAAGAAAAAAGTCTGTACCTTGAGAACAGGCAAGGCAACGACTGATGTGCTGGTTTTCCACGTTCAGTGCTTGGCAGCACGTTTGGGATAGACTCAGCAAAAAGCCTTACTTTAGTGGTGCCCTTCACAGGAGCTTCCACAGCACTGAATTACTGATTTGCTTCTTTTGGCAGCAAAGCCTTCCTATGTGTGAACTGCAGAGACCATGCCAGATTAACAGCTACCACAACTGCCAAACTGCCAGGCCAATTTGTTTGCTGAGGGGTAACTGTTACCTACCTGACAGGCATGGCTGATTATCACTGTCTGCCCTGCCCAGAGCAAATTCTACCCTACCTGCAAGTCTCTCTTAGTTCCAGCAAGCTTCTAGTTAGGAACTGGCAGAGACTGGTGTGGAGGAGTCTGTATCTTTAATATTAAGCTGAAGTTAATAATATCAGGTGGCTTGTACTGCTAATGGCTCTTCTGTGTTTTCCCAACCACTTTGGGTTTTTTAGGAGGTGACGTTGGGCCAGAAATGCTGGAAGAGATGAGAGAAACTAACCGTGTGCTAATGGAAGTTCGAGACTTGTTGAAACAGCAGGTAGGTGAAAAAAGGGACCTAGTTCCTTATATGCTGCACAAGAGAGGTCTCTGAATCCTCTGCTGAGTTCTGGAATTTGGGGGCCTGCTTCTTGCATTACGTGAAATAAGCAATACAATTATTGCGCTGCAAACCAGAATCAAGAGGTGGTCTCACAATCAGATCTGTAATTCTGAGATAAAGTGGATTCATTTGAATACCAAATTCTGCTGTTTAGAACTGTGTCTCCTGAAAAACAGCGCACATGGAGAATGAACTCAAAAAAAAGACATGCACACACAGTGGGTATATATTTAACTGGAAAAACAAGTCACTTTTTCCTTGATTTTGTGGGCTCATGAAATCAGTAGAGAGTCCAAACTTGGAAGATGGAAGAGACCTTTCAGCCATCTATTAGGGTCCTGGAAAGGGAAGTCATATGGAGTCTAAACAAGCTCTGTATTCACTCTTTCCTCTTGTTTTAATCCTAAGCCTTGCTGGCTCCTGTAGTTTCTTAGGGAATTTGGAACTTCTTGGGTGCTTAGATCTTTTCCCATTTTAACGAGGAGATTGTGGTTTGTCTGGTCAACTCTCTTTTAAGTATAGAAAAAGGTTCCATTCTCCCTTTATCCACTCTGGGAGCTGAGGGCAGCAGCCTCTGCCTGCCAGATAATTGGAATGGCAGACAGGTCTCTGTGCCAGTGCAAACTGGGCGGCCTCTAATCTGCAAAAACATCTGTTGCATTGAGTTGCTCTCACATTTCAGGCTGCTGCATAAATACCCAGTGTTTACTAGGAATCAGGTCAGACATGGTTCCTGGCAGCCTCAAGCAATGATTTCCAGTGTTCCCTTCCAGCTTAGCACTGCTTCTCCATACAGGTTTTCTATTTGTTCTTTCTCTCACTCTTGCCACCTTTACTTTTTTTTTATCCATGGCCTTTTTCTCAACAGCACTTTCAAGAAAATTCTTCCTCAGAAGACAAACTTGCATATACAACTGGAGAGCCAAGGTGGCAGTTCATAATTTCTTAATCTGTGCAAAGATTTTCTAAAACTTACTTTTCCTTGAATCAGCATCTTGGGATGTTGGCAATAAGGATGGCAAAAGGCATAACAATAAAAGGCCAGATCTACTCTCCTGAGCCAAAGGCTGAAGGATTCTTGGCACAAAGGAACCACTGACACTCATTGACAGTGCTCCGAATTCTCCACTCAGCTCTCTGTCACCCACTTCCAATGGGAGATGTTCTGGGGATTCAGCTTAGATCTATCTCTGCCTTAACTATTCAAAATACATGACCCCAGGCGGTGTTGGAGGGAAGAGAGAATCTAACATAGAATGAAAGCTTGCTCTTATACCTGGAAGCTGGCAGAGAGACATGAGTAGAAGCTTTTGTCAAAGTGAAAGTCCACAGGGTGTGGAAGGGTGGTCCTGAGCATCAGTTGTAGATAGCCAGTGAGGCTTTTGCAGGAAAGAAGTCTGCTAGGATTGCTATCTAAGATGCTAGAGAGTCATATAAATGTTAGCTTGAGACTGACATGCTTACTTGTGCCTGTCCCGTATTCCTTTCTTCACCAAAGGAACAGCATCTTTGCGCTGCTGATGCTACAGATTATCTCTTTATAAGAGCTTGAAGGAATAGGAGCCTAGAGATCAGAGGAAGTCTGGAGGGAGGAGCTTTCATTAATAGATTCTAAATATCCTCACAGCAAGGGCATTAGGGCGAAAGAATGGCATAAGCAATCTCAGAGATTATTCATGTATCTGCAAAAATGGCTCACAGGGGAACCCCCTCCTGAATTTACCTATGCAATGTCTGGACTGCAGATAAAGCAGACCTCTCTAGGACTGCTAGTTCAGCATCTTCTAGAGTAGAGACCCAAATAAAGTAGATTTCTCTTTCTTTATGACACTTGTTTCTATGTATTCAAGTCAAGTGTTTCCTGCATCTGTGATAGAATAGTAGTATCAAGTTAGCCTGTAGAAACACTACAGTAGGAAGTGATTTACAGCAGGGAATACGAGCCACCTCTGCAACATAGACTTTGAGGTAAAAGTTAATTTGTTTGTAAGCAGCTGTGCAATCTCAGAGAGACACCCTGTTTTCTGGCAGTGGGGCTACTAGTTTGCGTGGGAGCAAAACTGAGCCTTTGGCTAAATGGTGGTTCTTGTTTTCTTCTAGATTAAGGAGATAACATTCCTGAAGAATACAGTCATGGAGTGTGATGCCTGTGGTGAGTTACTGAGCTGAGTTCTATGTTCAACTGCCTCCAAGTCCTCCATACCTTTGTGTCCAAACAAGTAGTAAAATGCCACCTGTGACCATCTCCCCAAAGGAAATAGCTTGTTTCAGAATTAGCCCAAGTGTCACAGGGTAATACTCAATATTGGTGATGCTTTTTTCCCCAACATCATTCTGCATTCATGGACCTGTGTTCCATGCTGTTCTTGTCATTCAGTGGCAGCTGAAGCTATTACCCCTTTCCTGAGCATGGGGTGCAGAAGTAGCCTTAAAAAGTTCATCTTTCCTTCCAGCAAATCCCCAGCATTTGCTTACTTCCATTATTTTTAAAAAAAGCTTTGTTAATGGTTTTGTGACATACCATGCCATATTTCTCAGGGTAGCTGCATTCTGCTGCGGAAAGCTGCCCAGCCACATCTCCTAATAACCCAGGCCGTGGCCAATGTTAGAATTGCCTGGGAATGCACACTGGCTATCCTGTGGGATATAGCTGGCTACTCCTGAGCTGCAAGTGGAAGAGAACATCACCCCCAAGAGGCATTGCTCTGCTATTCCTTCCATCCTAGTGCTGCCACCATCCAAGCAAAGAGGTTGTTTACAGAGGATTCAGGAAACAGGGTCATAACTTTTCCCATATAAATCTTGCCCTCTGCTCCCCAGTATATGTTTTTTCTCTAGACTGGAACTTACTTCCAGTATGTCTGGCTTTCAGAAAGCATGGTTCTTGGAGATGCTCTATTATTTGCCAGTACACTCAAAGGGTGGAGCAGTAACCATTTCTGCATTTGGAGAGATTGTACTTCTGCTGGAAAAGAGATTAGCCAAAGCTTCTGGGACCCACAGTACAGAAATGCATTCATCCACAGCAATTGTTTTAATAATTTGCTCATAAAACTGTCCTGAACTTTCTCTCTGTTACTTGATTTCTGCCTTCCCCACTTGCTATTCTGCTTTATATGCATTCTTCTCCTGTACTCCTTACCATAGAATTTGAGCCTCTTTTAGTCATGCATTGAACAATCTGACTCACAGCAGTCGTGTGCTTCTCATTATTTCTCAGAAAGAGAAGCATGAAGAGAGGCCTTGTTTTTAGTGAAGAATTTGCTGCTGGTGATGGTAGAGTGTTGGTTTTTGGGTTGGTTTGTTTCAGGTTTTTTATGTTGGGCTTTTAAGCTGGAGAAAGTGGGAGAAAAAAGTGTCCCTGCCACTTAGAGTAGTGGGTGTGGGAGACTTGTGACAATTTTAGATTCTGGGAAAGTTCATTCACAGTCTTAAATTGGCCTTCAGTGAAGTTCTGCGTCCCGTACAGATTAATTTTGCAAGTTCTCTTGTGCTGTGGGTCAGGTCATGACAATAAGGACAAAAACCTGGCATTTGGCCTAAAACTTTAAGGGAAGCTGGTGCGCAGCGGTGTGGGGACAGGCTTGATGTGTTCAGAGTGCTTCTGAATAGGACTGCGGCAGCATTTTATATGGGTTAGAATTTCCTACACATCACACACTTCATGCTTAGATAGACTATATTGCTGTATTCCAGCCTAGAAGTGATGAATGTCTGAATTAACAGATTGATTTCTCATCTGCCAGGATGAAGTGAGGTTTCCTAGCCCTGTGGAGATAACAGGTAGCATGTTATGCATAATGTTACAGCATGAGAGCCTTCTGTGTGAGTGTATTCCTGCTACAAACCAAGCTGACCTGTTTAATGTGCCTGCTGTCTACAGCAGAGATTTTGGCTGACAGCCCTCCACAATGCTTCCCAGATTTAAGTCTGTGTGGGTTCTGCTTTAGCCAAGTGTCTGAGTCCCTACCACCAGTGAGGTGTAGCTATGGGGAAACCGGGGAGAGAACTGATCTCTGTGGAACTACAAAAGCAAGGGCATTACACCAACAAAGAAGGTGGCATAACAAAGAGTTTTGGACTTGGAGCTAAGACTTCTGGGGTTTCTTACTTATTTTTTGTCTGCTTTGATTCAGAAATCTGTCAAATTGCTGCTTCTGGCTTCATTTTTCTCCATTTACAAAATAGAGCTACAACTGCCCAACCCTCAGAAGGGATGTGAGGAAATATCCTGTGTGTGAAGCACACTGATATCTTCTGAGACAATGGGACCACCTGATGATAGTGTCTGGCAGTGACAGCTCTGTTTTTAATGTTCCTCTTGTCCTCTAGGCATGCGAGGCGACACGGAGGTGACAGGCCCTGTCATCACTGTGACACAGTTTAACAGATGCCTCCCAAACTCTTGCTTCCCTGGAGTGGCCTGCACCGAGACCGGCACTGGCTTCCGCTGTGGACCCTGTCCCCCGGGTTATTCAGGCAATGGGTCCCACTGCACAGATATCAATGAGGTAAAAAACAAGTAGGATAGGCTGGAAGCTATAAAACTGGCTCGCTTTTCTTAGAGTGTTGCAGGTTTGTCTTGTGGTTATAAAGAAAAGTCTTGCAATTCCCCTAGGAGCTGCAGTTCAACAGAAACACCATTTCACTGGAAGGAAGTCTGTATCTCACTCTCCCTTAAGCTCTGTTCCATGTTGGTTTTATATCCAGTCTAGCTAGGCATTTCTTTCTAAAAGAGACATAGGCTCAAACAAAATAAAGCTTTTGGTTTGTACCACACAGGAAGGTGAGTTTGGAAGACCAGAACAGTCCCTTTTGGTCTTACAGTCTTTTGAGCTACTGGCTGATGAGTTGTTAGAGATAAGATTTATTATGTGTGGAATAGAATCAAATGCTTCCTGAATAGTCCTTTATACAATAAATCTTACCACACTACTTGTATGGCTTTACTTCTGCCTTTAAATCAAACCTTGCTAGGCAGATACTGTTTAATTTTTCTTTTTTTTTTTAGATAGTGTGGCATTCCATCAAGTTTACTTTCTGTGTGTATGCAAAGCTTTACTCAACCATTAATTGTGTATGTCCCTAAGATTCCTTAGTTCTGTGGTTCCCAAACCATAGCCCTATGCTCACTGATTAGTCCACCAAGCAACTGTAAGTGTCTTGCAAAGTCATATCACCTCTATAGCATTTCAGTTTAAAAACCTGCTGAAGTTAAAAGGGTCGATGAGAGATTTTGAGATTGATGATAATCTGCTAGTCACCAAAACGTGGGAACCGCTGTATTAATGTAATGCATCTGCCAGTACAGAGCATAAGAATTCAGTGAAAGTAATAAAGTGTTGGAGAAAATAAAGCAAGCATTAATAGCAACTTTGGAAAGTCAATTGCTTCCCAGAGTAGTACACAAACAACTGTTCTTGTCTTTCAAAACCAGTGTAAGAAATTATCCAGTTCTCTGGATTCAGAGACTGCCAGGAAAGAAAGTGTGAAGCCAGCTCTTTGCCTGGGCAATTGATGTCACCTAAGAAGAATTAGTCCTGAAAGTTGATTTGTTTTACTTGTCTGCACATATTGGGACTTGGGAGAACAACTGAGATGGGGAAGCTGCATTTTCCACTTGCAAGGAAAGCCAAGAACTTCTATGCGTTTTTGGTTTATTCTTTAAAAATAAAAGTACAATAGCTGGATCTCACCCAGCAAGGCTTGCTTTGAGAGCTGCCTTCACAGCTGGCCTTGAGCGAGCCTGCCTCACAGTTCTACACAACCTCTTCCTTGTTTACAGTGCAACGCAAACCCCTGCTTCCCGAAGGTCCAGTGCATTAATACCACCCCTGGCTTCCGCTGTGATCCCTGCCCTCCCGGCTTCACTGGGCAAATGGTTGAAGGTGTTGGACTAGCTTATGCCAGGGCCAACAAACAGGTAAGGCCCAGAAACGTTTCTGTCTCCTTCAGAAGCCACTAACTCTTTCCTCTCCGTAATTGTAATTCAAAGGTCTTGGAACCCTCAAAGGTCTTGGAACCCTCAAAGGAATGGGAGGGAAATACAAGATGACTGTGTTGTATTGGTGGGGAGACTGGTGTGGTGAGAGGCGAGACTTGCCAAGGATGTCCTAGCACATCAACAGCAAAGCAACCTCCACTCCAAGACCTTACCGCTGCTGAATTTATACTGGACAGAATGTTATGTCTCTGACACCTTTGTGGCTGTGAAGCCAGCCTGGGCAATCCTTCATACTAGGACACAGAAGAGCTGATGCAGCGGCTGCCCCTGCTGCTTCCCTGACAGCTACAGACAGATGAAAGTAAAAAAAAAAACAACAAATCACCTAGTCTTAGTATGGTTTATAAGAATATATTGCCAAAAGTAAGAATGGCATGTGGCTTGTGTTATTTAGAGAGCTGCTAGCTGGTCACAGGACGCAGTCTTTGACCTTCTTGCTCCATTGACTCTCTTCTATCCTTTTACAGTAAGGAGATACTCTGACAGCTCAGCTCAGAGCTAAGCTATTTTGCCAGGGTAAAATCTCTGGTGACTCTGTAGAGGGTGAACAGCTTGCCTGGGGTCAGGAGTATTGCTGGGATCTGGCTCAAGCTTGTGTGAAGGAAAACTTTGAGCTGTGGGACCTAGTAGGGTGTGTCAGGGTATTTGCTTCTACATCTAGTGATGCCCTAATTCTGTAGTCTGATGTGGTTGGTATCTGCTTAAGAGTGAAGTTAATGTCTATTTTTTTCTTCCTGGGCAGGTTTGTACTGACATCAACGAATGCGAGACAGGTGCTGCCAGAAATTGTGTTCCAAACTCTATCTGCATCAATACACGGGTAAATATTACTGGAAAGCCTTATGTGGATCTCTCTTCCCCAGGCTCTGGGGCCTCTGTTAGCTGTGGCAATCCAGTTGCTGAGGAAGGTTACAGCAACGGTTTGCCAGGACTCATGTTCTAGTTAATTTCCTATTGCTTTTTCTTGCAGGGATCCTACAAGTGTGGGGCTTGTAAACCTGGCTTTGTTGGGGATCAAGTCACTGGCTGCAAGAGCCAGACGGTGAGACGCTGTCCTAATGGTGAAATTAGTCCATGCCACGAGAAAGCACAGTGCATCGTGGAGCGCGACGGGTCCCTCTCCTGCGTGGTAAGGTCCAAACCTCCCTGCGGTTGGGGTCTGCTCACTCCGCTTTCCCTTGCCCTGTGCTTGCTCTCCTGGGTCTGCCACTGCCCTCTCCTGGAGAGCGTGCCTTCCCGACACAGACCTGCTCTCCATTAACACCTGAGCTACGGCAATATCTGTCGGTGCTCCCAGGAGAAGTGGACTGCTCCTGGCACCTCAGATCCACCGTTGTTTGCTTGGGTTTTTTTGCCTGAAGCACTACAAATTTGTCAGTCGTGGAACATTACACACGGCTGAGCAGGGAGAAGCACTGTTCAGCAACTTGCTGGAGCCCAGAAGTTTTGCTGCTGCATGTGTCTTTATAATCTCAGGAACAAGCAGAGAGCTTGTATCTGAGCTATTTAAAATACTATTTGCAGCATAACTGTTTCTTGCAGGCAATATTTTTCCTGTAGAGCATTGTGTACCTGGATTTGCAACGTTTTGTGCTGGTTCTCATGTAAAGCCTTCAATTTTGGAGGTGTGTGGCCATCAGGGGACTCACTGGCAGCCTCATTTTGTTTATCTGCTGTCTTCCAGTGCCTCGTGGGGTGGGCGGGGAACGGCTATGTCTGTGGGAAGGATACGGACATTGATGGAGTCCCTGATGAGAAGCAACGCTGCTCTGACAAAAAATGCCGCAAGGTAAGATGCAGTTGTCTCATGTTTTGCTGGAAACAGTATATCAGAGGAACGCCTAATGAGAACTGGGCAATTCTGATTTGAGGGCAGGCCTTGGGTGCTGGTGAGACCTGCCCAACCTTCAGAACTCAGGCTAAATGACACGCACAGCTTGCTAACAGGCCCTTTGTTGCTTTCTTTTCAGGATAACTGCATGACTGTCCCCAACTCTGGCCAAGAGGATGCAGACAGGGATGGAATTGGAGATGCTTGTGATGATGATGCTGACGGAGATGGGATATCAAATGCTGAGGTTTGAATTCTAATGCTTAAGCCCTGACATACCTATATGTACCCAGAAGTCCTGCAAAGCAACTGCCTTCACCTTTAATGTGAATTTAGAGAACCTGCAGGTAACAGCATGCAATGTTTCTTTTTAATCTGGATGGTCTGAAGCCTCTAAAACCAAGCAGACAGGAGAGAACATCATGGCACTGAAGGGACTTTACAAGTCATGGTCCCCTGAGAGTTAGGGAGTCTCTCTCTCTCCCACTTGGTCAAGCACTGGTTGGAGGTATTTTCAGGTGCTACTGGTATTCCCTGAACAGGCAGTGACTAGGCTGAGTAGAGGGAACTAAGACTGGCTGCAGATAGGCTGCTGGGCTTCTCAGAGCAGCTGGTCTCATACCCCAGAACTTTTGTTCAGTAGCATGCTCAGTGCCAAACACTTCCCCTCAGCCAGTCCCTCTCTCCCGCAGGACAACTGCATGTACACACGCAACGCAGACCAGCGCAATGCAGACAAGGATAACTTTGGTGATGCCTGTGACAACTGTCGCCAAGTGAAGAACAATGATCAGCGGGACATTGATGGCGATGGGAGGGGAGATGAGTGTGATGATGACATGGATGGAGATGGTAAGAGCAGCTGGAGAGCATCCTCAGAGAGGTGCAGACATACTGACCTAGGAACCAGGAAACTATTCATTGTGCAGCTAGAGATCCTCACCACAGGTGCCAGCCTTCAGCTGCTTGAGCTCTACAGGAGTAGAACTAATTTCTGATGGGATGAAGCACAGCTCAGTTCTTAAGATGCCAAGATGAGCAGTCAAGCCAGCATCCTTCACAGTTCAGCTCTTGCAGGGTTTAAAGATCTATCATCAGGATGGTGCTAACAATTTTTTATTAGCATTCTTGTGCACAAGCACATCAAACCTGTGTCAGACTTAAGAAAGAAAGATGTACCATGCAAACTGATCTCAGTCCAGTGCTGCAATTTAAACTTACGAAGAAGTATGGGAATATCCAAGTTGTTAGCAGCTACTGGCTCAAGGCAGTATGTGTCAGGGCTGTCTTCTGGGGTGAAAAAAAAACCTGGCTGGCTTTAGAAACAGTCTGTGTGCTAACGATGCTGTATTTGCACAAAGCCTGCTTTTGAAAGCCAGAAATCACAACTGCTTCTGGTCTGAGACATACGTATTTATTTACAGAGTATTTCCAGTGCATCTAGTGCTGTTTGGGTCTGGCTACATCCTGCCAAGTAGCTCCCCGCTGGCACGATTTGCTGGTGTAGTAGGTAAATGCAGAGAAGTGGGAAGTGAAGTCATACAGGTTGCCAATTAGATTGTTCCTGTCCTGTCTCAGGCCTTGAAAAGGCACTGTCTAAATCTTCCATGTCAAATAGCCAAGATTAACCTTGACTTATTTTATAATTATATAGACGTCTACTTTAGAGGAAAAAGACTCTGTCATGGTTTAGGGAACTGCAGATAGTTTCATCTTCATCCTCTTGGCCACTCACTCCTGCACAGATATGATGACAGTTTGAAGCATCTTCAGTTCTTTAGCTGTTACGCAGTTAAGGACATTTCCTCTCGGGTTCATGTGCAATAGCATGCTCAGACATTCATCATGATGCAGTCTGGAGTATGTTTAAAGATCAGTTGCTGCTGATCTCTTCCATCCTCCACAGCTGCTAGGATGTGTGTGAAACATACACAAAAATTCGAATTGGGGCTTTATTACATGAATTCAACTGTCCTAGATTTTTGCCATCTCTTACGTCCAAAAGAGATCTTGCTGCGTAGACCTTAATAGCCCTATTGCCCTGATGGGTCCACTTTGCATGTTTTACAGGGATCAAAAACACAATGGACAACTGTAAAAGAGTTCCTAACTCTGATCAAAAAGATAGCGATGGTGATGGCGTAGGAGATGTGTGTGACAGCTGCCCAACAGTCAGTAACCCAGACCAGGTAAGCAAGCACTCTTACTGGTTCATTTCTCTCACTCAGGACACTGCTTGTGTCATCTGCCTAAGGTGTGCATACCTGGTAACTCACCAAGGTTACCACTTGCAAATTTTAGCTGCCATCCTGCAGTACAAAAGTACAGCCCCCTGAGATCAAACATCCTGGCGTATAGAAGAATAAGTCAGAGGGGAAGTGTTGCGACTCTGGACTTCACTCTTCCTACCTTGTTCTTCTGTGTTTAGAAATAGTGCTGCATGAATTCAGCAGGGCAACTTGTAAATACTGCAGAAGGAACTCTCCCACTGTTGTCAGCTCTGTTTGCGATCAGAATGACCATGGCACTGAGGCTAACAAACACCTCTTCTTTGTTCTCTTTATTGCCCAATATTCCTGTTGATCTATGCAAAGTTTAAATGATTATTGCTTTATTTTACTAGAAAGATACTGATCATGATCTAGTGGGAGATGTCTGTGACACCAACCAGGACAGGTGAGAGCTTGCTGCAAAAATTATACTTGGGTTGCATGAAATCTTGGGGATGGACGAGAAAAAGGCATGTGGTGGCAACTCCCTGACAACCTGGCTTGGCCTTATCCGATAAAAAGACAGAGGTTAAGGGAGGTGGAATTTTCTTCAGACCTCAAAAAAACTTGCCAGTGGAAGTATGGCCCAAAGGCTAGCAGATGTAAGCTTGCTGACAGCAGGCTTCCCCATCATTAGCTACCACTCACGGATTCATTCAGAGACTACAGATGGAACATTTCTGCTCTATTATTTGTGTAACTAATACCTTAAGACTTCATAAGGCTCGAATCACCAACTTCTGCTGTTCTTGCTGAGGATGCCAGCTCCTAGAAAAGTGTTGCATGCTTATTTTAAAAGCATGTATCAGTGGATAATCTTTACCTGTAATTTTCTCCACCAGTGATGGGGATGGCCACCAAGATACACGGGATAACTGCCCATCAGTGCCCAACAGCTCCCAGCTGGACACAGACAACGACGGGCTGGGAGATGAATGCGATGATGATGATGACGATGACGGGATTCCAGATGAGAAACCTCCAGGCCCCGACAACTGTCGGCTTGTCCCTAACCCTGGCCAAGAAGACTCAGACGGTAAGGGAAATGGATGCACGTTAGCTCTGCTTGGGGGTCTTCTGTTCCTGGTGGCCAATGCATATCAATTTGACCTCTAGAGATAGACAGGAAGCAAGATCTCCTCAGTATTGACTTGAGACAGTCTTACATCATTTTCAGATCTCCAATAACCCTGACATCAGGATCATATTTGGGAAAAGTTCTCTTCCAGAAGTGTCTACAATTTGAGGTGTTTCTTCTGTGAACAGCACCTCCGCAAGCAAGAGAAGCCTCGGGGTTTCTTTGCAACTGACTTAAAGGAAGAGCGTACCGGTGCCCTGAACATCTCTTAACCTTGCATAGACATGGCTACCTTTAACTGTGCTAGCCAAAAGCTAGCTGAGTAAAACTCAGGTGCAAGGGGCAGGAGAAATGAATAAAAGCTCATTACTCCTTTTCTTCTATCGTGCTCTCAGGTGATGGTGTGGGAAACCTTTGTGAAGATGACTTTGACAGAGACACAGTGATTGACAGAATTGATGTGTGCCCAGAGAATGCAGAAGTGACACTAACAGACTTCAGGGCTTTCCAGACGGTTGTATTGGACCCTGAGGGTGATGCACAGATTGACCCCAACTGGATTGTCCTCAACCAGGTAGGAGACTGCTCCAGAACAGGCTAGTGAGTCAGGTGGAAACAAGCCTGTACCAAACTGGATGCAGTTTTCATTAAAAGACTCCACAGGTGTAATGGTACTGTTCAACAACATCCTGATCCTAGAGTCTCAACCCCGGTGTCCCTCTCCCCTGATCACTTAACAAAAGTAAAGTTAGTACAGTTGGAGCTATACTAATGAGTCAACATTCATCTTTCTCAGGGCATGGAAATTGTCCAGACCATGAACAGCGATCCTGGCCTGGCTGTAGGTGAGGCACTTATTTTTGTCCTATTGGAAAATTATCGCTCATTAACTGCGTACTTCTCTGTGCAGCTTTTACAAGTATTTCAGACACTACTTCATGATTCCATCCACCTCCTGGGAAAATATTTTCTGTAGTAGGCAGTCTTCAGATTTGGCTTAGCAAAATCCACCTCCCCTATCTGAATCTGGCAAGAAATGGATCTACATTTTGTCTCAAAACACAGAGTATTTGTTTTCCTACCAATTACAGGTTACACGGCATTCAACGGAGTGGACTTTGAGGGCACATTCCATGTCAACACTGCCACAGATGATGATTATGCTGGCTTCATATTTGGCTACCAGGACAGTTCCAGCTTTTATGTGGTCATGTGGAAGCAGATGGAACAGACATATTGGCAGGCAAACCCCTTCCGAGCAGTAGCAGAACCTGGAATTCAACTTAAGGTAAAGAAGCCATTGACAAAGAATGCAGTGGTGCATTTTTGCCTTTTTCTTAGCTGTGCTGCTTGGACACATACAGTGGGGGAAGCAGCTATGGTCAGTCAATCTTTTATCCACACATTTCACCAGTCTCTTCTCTGTGTTAGGCAGTGAAATCTAAAACAGGCCCAGGTGAGTATCTCCGCAATTCTCTCTGGCACACTGGAGACACCACAGACCAGGTCAAACTGCTGTGGAAAGACCCTCGCAATTCTGGCTGGAAGGACAAGACATCTTACCGCTGGTTCCTGCAACATCGGCCTCAAGTCGGATACATCAGGTGAGGGGTTTACAATTTCCTTTGCACGGCTGAGCGGAAGTTTAACACACAAAAGCAGCATCTCTAGTGCAGTCCTGTGGTAAAGAGGAGGGAGAGTGTCTGACTGAGGAACAATTTCTACAAGGGTGTGTGTATCAGTCTCACGTTCACATCCTACACACGCTTATTCTCTTCTAGAGCTCGCTTCTATGAGGGCTCTGAAGTAGTAGCAGACACTGGAGTTGTCCTTGATACAACTATGCGAGGAGGACGCCTGGGAGTCTTCTGCTTCTCCCAAGAGAACATTATCTGGTCAAACCTGCGTTATCGCTGCAACGGTGAGTTGGTTTTGAAAGTCAAATACAGACGTTTTTGCCACTGTGCTTTCAAGATGTTAATTTGTTCTTGGATAGCCTAATGGGATGTCATGGAGTAGCTTATTCTATTTTTATTTCTAATCTATATTTGCTTTAATCTCATCCTCCTCAGACACCATCCCAGAAGACTATGAAACATTTAGAGTTCAGCAAGACTAACGTCTGATTTAAACGTCTGTCCAGCCAAACTTGCTTTAAAAATCACGCTCGGCTGCCCCACTATTGCGCTGGTATACTGTATAAAGAACTGTAAGTAACGTACCACTGCACTCTGCACAGCACCAAGTGTCAATGCATTATCTGGCATCTTTTCTACAACAGCAACTTTCTTTAAACGCTATGAAAACCCCTTGGAACGGCAGAGATGTAGACAGCAAGTGTGAATAGAAGCCTGTAAACACTAGTTCTCTATGCTACCTGGAAAAAGATGTGCTGAGAAGCTACCTGCAGTAGCTGGAATTGTCTGAGTAAGTTTAGTGTGGATGATTCCCAGGAATCTTTTCCCTACTCAAAGGCTCTCAAGTGTGAATGTTGTTCTCCTTTTCAAGACCTACTGCAAAGCAAACCCAGCACTAGTCTGAAAAGGACACAGAGAGCAGCCTATGTACAAGTTGCTCACAAAACATTAAAAAAAGCACTTTAAGGAGAGTATCTTTGTTCTGGAATGTTGGATAATAAATACTTGGAATGTTGGATAATAAATACTAGACTTCTCCTTGGTCACGTGCATGTTGCTTTTTCCTCTTCTGCAACTTTTTCCATAACAGATGTGTAACAGAGAAGCCCTCAAAAGCTGAAAGCAATAGTACTGCTAGAGAGCCCTCAGCTGAATTCATAATTTTGTTAGCAGTACAAATGCACAGGGCCACTTTTTCTTTCAGGAACCTCCCTCTGGTTAGACTGTCCTACCTGGTTCTTTTAAGTGGCAGTTAGTTTTAGAACAATAAATGAAAGCTTTATACTTGATTTGTCCTATGACACCATGCCAGGACTCCCGTAAATAGACAGCCGAGGAACGGGGAAAACTGAAGCTGTTCGTATCATGGGTGCTCCCTTGAGCTGGGAACAGCAGACAAAGGGTTTCTCTAGTTGGTAACCTGGAAAGTCTTAAATCCTGCACTGCTGTAATCCCCAGTCGCTTCCAGGTAAACAATAACCTAGCAGCATTCCAGTCTGCCTGAAGAGACAACAAAAGCCAAACTTTGCAAGATGCTTCAGGTAAGCAGTTCATGGTAATTATACTGAAACTTGCTCGTGGTTTCAGGAGAGTTGCTCATGGTTTCATCAGAAAGGCAGCTCCTGTCAAATACTTCGCCATGCAGTTTTGCAAGCTAGTTAGAAGCTCCACTCTAGAACGAGGCCATATGATAAAAACTATTCACTGGATGTGCTGCTTCTGTTAAATGTTACCAAACAAGCAAGGTGTGAACACAACTTTCCCTCTCCTCTTGGCAAGAGGATGGCAAAAGCTGCACTTTACTAAGCACAGGTCTCCACAGCTATGTGCATTTGAATTTCACATTCCAGAGGCAACAGTGTAAGCAGAATTCTGCCGAAAGACGACTAGTTTTGCTAACTGGCTTGTTTAGAGATGAACTGGCTTGCTGATCACAGCACTCAGAGAACATCTCCCTTCACGGTTCTAAGACTGTCATGAAAACAGCCACTAGGTTTTCTTTCCCCAGCAGGAAAAAAATGCAGATGAGGCACTCCAGAGTACAATATCCCCTACACAAAATGGCTTTAAGTACTGAAGGGACATTATATAGCTTGTAAGAAACTGATTCCAAAGTGGATATGGCCAGATATGGTGTGTTTCCAAGCTGAGAGCTGAAATGAACTAACTTTCGCTTACACTGATCACTGGAAAGTCACGTGCATTCACTCAGCCTTGCTGCAGATCGACTTAGTTATGCTTCACACAAAATACTCAACCAGAACGACAGCTTTCTCCCGAGCACACCTGTCCCTCAGGTCAGAATTCTTATTGCAGATGAACCTTTCCTACAGACAAGCATGACACAGTATCAGAAAAAGATTAATTTCATGCAAAAGAGCTATGAAATAACTGCCCAAGTTGAGGGAGTTGGTCATTCTGTCCCAGCTGCCTTAGTAACGTACAACTTTTTTCATCACTGCCTCTACTTACCTCAATGACCAGCCTAATGCAAGATTTACTGTGGTGAAAGCTACACCCGGTTGTTAAAGCACCCGCGTATGACAATAATTAGGCAAGTCTGAACATTTACACGCTCATTTTCTCTTTCAAAAATCCAACAACTCCAACAGACAGGCTCTCCTTACCCCAGAAAGCTCTAAGACTGCTGCAGTCCAGAAATGTGACCGAGGCTCTGACTGGAGAAAAGTCGAGACAGTCACCACACCGTCACCACGAGACTTTAGAACACAGGGAATACTTCCGGAGACAGCTCAAATTTTGCGATTTATCTCAGTGCTTTGCATCTTTTAGATCTGTCTGCAGTTTCCTCTTGAAGAGTAAGACAGAGGTCAGTTTTCATAGCTGTAAGAAGCCAGCTAACCAAAATAATTTGATGTTGCTGTTTCTTTATAAACACAAGCACTGAAAACACCAATATTTCAACACTGAAAACCACCAGTCAAAAAGCAAACAAACGACAAACGAAACTAAGAAAAAGCTAAGCAGCCAGAGACAAAAACATTTGAACTTTTATTACATTTCATTTACAAATAATGCAAAGATACAAAGACAAAAGCCTTCACACAAAAAAGAAAAGATCAAAAAGAATGTACATTTAGTTGAGCTGCTTTTTCACATCATTTCTCAGATTGCAAACACTTAAAGCCAACTTCAGTTTTCCACTTTACCTATAGAAAAACACAATAAATAAAACTTTTATGTCGCAGGGACAACTTTTCCAGAGTTCCTGTGCCACCAACGCTGTAGCTGAATATAGGATTGCATATATCAGTGAAATAATCACAAGTTATTTTAATAGAAAAAGTTTAGCTTGTAAAGAACAGTATATTATACTGTCTCTGAAAATGCATAAATCTGACATTTTTCCCCAAGCTCAATGAACTACATAAAGTTGTTTTTAGCTGCCAGTCTGTGAGAGAAGCTGCCAAAAGCAGCTGTATTTAATTTTATTAAAATCAAACTTTCCCTTCATGAGTACTAATACATTTAACTTCCACTTCTTCTACAAGGAATCCTTCCACAGATGGGGGCTCTGTTAAGGTCGGAAGTCTCTAAATGTTCTAATTCCTCCCCCAAATCAAACCTCAATATCTACTGACTTATTAGTTAATAGCTGACTGAAATACAATATTTTAATTACTACGCTGTATAATGCTGACCGAAGATTGGTGGATGTGTATACGGTATATTTATACACACAGTTAGTTATCTTCCAACTGCGTCGATGCTCATGCCATGAATATTCAGGATCCGGTAAGTAAAGAAAGTTTCTTTTAAGCAAGCCCTATACCCCCCAACATTTTGCCCCATAAATATTATAACTTTTATATTCATCATCTACTCTGCAAGGACAGAAGCTTTACCTATTTATCTTCTCTATATTTAATGTCTTAGAAATTCCAAAATTGAGCCAAGCTTAATCTTTTCCTTTCAGACGGAGGCTTGTGACA
This sequence comes from Haliaeetus albicilla, assembly GCF_947461875.1. Taxonomy (NCBI): domain Eukaryota; kingdom Metazoa; phylum Chordata; class Aves; order Accipitriformes; family Accipitridae; genus Haliaeetus; species Haliaeetus albicilla. The sequence goes on along the minus strand of NC_091490.1, from coordinate 43,009,347 downwards.
TTACACATCAGCAAGGATATTCGAGAACTGCTTGCTTTTCTTTCTTGACAAACAGCCAGAGCAGATTTTGTTGAATTAAAAAATTGCCCTCGGTGTGGTACAATTCAGCTTGATTTCTAGGAGCAAGTTTAAGCCTGTAAAATTTCTGAAGGAAATACTGACAACTCCACTGCTCCAGTTGCAGAAACCGGTTCTTAAATTAGATTTATAAACAGAGACCTTTCATCCCTTTTTTTTCTAAACCACAGTATAAAAAAGTTGGATTGAATAATCCATAGGACTTGTACAAATGAACTTTACATTGCACTGTACAGATACAGCAGTTCCAAAGGCAGAGTGAGGTACAGCACCCCGACAGCAGGCGTCTCGTGGGAGCCAACAGCACGTACAGCGCTTTTCCAGTACATCACCTTGTACTTCGCTCTTTAAACGCTCCCAGCTCCGACTGCCTCCACATCCAAACCCCTGCCCTACTGTCACGGATTTAGTCGAGATTCGTTACGAATAAAACCCTCCTACCGCCAGCTGAAGCCTCACCCAAGGCTGCCCTTCACCATTAACTCAATTATGACAATTTAAGCGTATTGAGGCAAAAACTTCTACTGCACGCTGAAGGGAAGAACGGAAGGGTGGATGAATCTGCACAGGTCTCAGACTAATCTTTAAAGATTTAACAAAATTTGCATCTGGTAGAGGATCACATTCCCGGGGCAGAACATTTCCCTGTAACTCTACGTTTTCCCAGTTAAAAATCTCAACTGCAATTAAAGACCTCTCAGCTTACTTGCAGAACAGGGCGCCCTTCGACAGATTTTAAAGCTTTATCTGCATGAGGTTGTGACTACGTTCAGTACAGAAAATTTGAATGAATCGGAGCTTACAGCCGGGCAAATTTACATCCGATGTATGCGCTGTCCCACAGCGGTTCCACTAGAGAGCGGTTTGGAGACCAGCGGCCTCAAAGCAACGCGACACACATCGATCCCCTCCTTTCCCTGCGCCACAAGGCATCCTCTCCTAAAGGAAGCGGTGAACGCCGGCTTTGGAGACGTTCAAAGTAAGCGAGCAGTTCTGCTCCCGCAAATGCCCAGGCGTCAGGGCCTGGGGAGGTTCGACCCTCTGCAAACGACAAAAATGAGATCTGAACAGACTCTGTTCCGGAGAAGCATCTCAGGAGCCTGTACGGTCTCCGACTCTGAGACTTGCATTTCTCCAGCAGAAGCACCAACTGTTTTGGTTTTGTCTCATTTTCAGAGACACTTCTGAAGCTGAGGGACACCTCCTTTGTTCATTAAGTGTGTTAATACAAGGCTCAAATACAGCTTCCAGTTGAAGAATGTACATTTCAAGACAAGAGCAGGGAGGGAGATGCAGTCAGTCCCTCCGTTCGCATGCTGAGAGCGTCCGTCGCAATCTCAGTTCTGTTTGTCCCGATTTATTTATTGAAGGATTCGCTAATGTCTAAGGTAGACTGGGAGATGAAATCTGGGTAAGACTGGAGTTGTTTAACTGCATGCCCCCCCCAGCCTCTTAGGGTTTTGAAAACATTGGGCAGAAGAGTCAAATACCATCAGACAGCAACTGTCATCTGCCAGCACGTTCGACACCCACCAGTTCCTAACCCAGCAAGGGCCGCTTCACTCCGACTCATCCGCCACACAACACGAAGAAAAACACTATAAAACAAAAACTTGATCCGACACAGATTAAAAAAAACCAACAATTTTAAGACCAACAGAAGCCACGCTAACACAAACGTGCCTGTTCACTCAAAGCCAGAGCACCTCTGTCCGAGTTCCCTGCATTAACCCAGATTACGTTCCCTCCCTGGGAGGTTTCTGCTACGCCGTTACCAGCAAACTGGCCCAAAAGCGGCTCAGGTCTTCTACTGCAATTAAAGCAAACCTCAAGCTCAGGTCTACACTAATCCAGAAAGCCACCATCATTATTGAAAACCGATTTATTGAGGGGGAGGAATCCTTAAACCAGCTCGGAAAACGCTGTCCCCTCTGCACATGGATAGAGCTGTTAATTTACAATGCAGCTATCAGAAATAGGTAATTCATGTTCCCATTGAGCAAACCGACTGCTCAAATTATTATTTTTAGGTTTGAGCTCAATAAAAGGAGACTAAAACCAGCGACAGATTAAACATCAACATGTCCACACTCCAAAACAAACTGCTGTAACACGTGCCCATCTGCAGTGGCAGATCCCAGTTTCCTAAAAACTGAAAAGATAAGGATGGCAAGAAAACGTCATTTATCCCCAACGTTGTGCACTCCCATACGGGGCTCCTGCAAATACTATGATTAGTTTTTCTGCTGATAGCTTTACCACTCTTGCCTGAACACATCAGCAGCCACCAAGGGGAAATATTGTCTGCAAATTTAAAAAAAAAATAATAAAAAATGAAGTAGCGGTATCTGGAAGTCGGTACAGGCTGAAGGCAGGCAAAATTAAGGAGTAAAATCGTCTAAACTGTCATCTCCATTTCCTTCCTATCATCACACTGTGAGAAAACGTCTGAAGTATTGTCACTGTTTAGAGCGGTGTCTCGCCTGTGTGACGGCGGTGACAGAAATACCTACGGCAAGCAAAGCATTTTGGAAAACACAGCGATACCGCACTGACAGGTCCCTGATAGCTGCTGCCGACTCCCGAGTCAGCGATTCCCCAGGCGTTCGCTTTTGTTCCAAGGACTAAAAGTTTTGCCGCAGCAGCAGGTTCTGCGCACGCTGCGCAGCAGGACAGCGCGACAGCTTCAGGGAGCGACTGCATCTCCGGGAGCTCTCCCGTCCCTCCAAAACAAGAGCCAGCCTAAAGTCTCGGTGCGCCGAGTCAGCAGTTCTGATGCTCCCCTACCCTGCTGCACGACCACACCAAAGCTCTTCGGAAACCGGGACGAGCAGTCGGAGAAACTCAAAAGCAACCGGCTACCGACAGCCGAACTGATACTGGTAATCTGCTACCCGGGTCTGCCAGGTGTATCGTGACAGCAAATGGCTGGAGACGGGTCAAGAACCCTTGGCGTTTTTCCCTTTGTCTCTTAAAAAAAAAAAAAAAAGTGTCTCTTGCCACGTGGGTTTTCTGCCCCAAATTATGTCGCCTTAAAGCTGAACCAATTACTAAATTAAAACACAACCAACAAAACAGGACCTTCGCACACACCAGGAAACACCAACGTTAGATCACTGTGATTCTCCAGCAAGCAGAAAACACACATCAGAAAATTCAACACATAGCATTTACTTTATTCTCCTGTAGCTGCTTAATAGCAAAATTTAAAGTAAAAAGAACCAAGATAAAACAAAGCAAATGCTATTTAGGCATTTCCCTGCCTACTATTTAGTTACAAGATGACACACACAACCTTAAAGAAGCAACAGGTTAAGCTGGTTACAAGGAGACAGCCGGGGTCAGAACACAAGTAGGGAAGAGCAGCTGCCCAACCGCCGACGCGATGGCACCATCTTCTCCGGAATCCAGCCGTCAGAGCCACCCGCTTCTCCCCACCGACACACGGCAACTGAGGGACCCGCCGCCAGCGCAGCCCCACGGTTCCACACCCGAGACCACGCCAACACGCGCAAAGCACGTTGCCGCGACCCTGTTCCCCGACAAAATACGTCGGGGCAGAAAAGATTCCGTTCTGTGCTCGAAACCCAAGGCGGGAAGGATCTACATCTGCTCCAAACACCAAACCGCAGGCGGGAGCTCAAACTACCAGGGACATCTCCCCACCCACCGGCCTCGGTGGCCGCGCTGCATCTTAACCTGAAAAAAAGGGGCGCAGGCACCCGTTCTTGCTCTTTTCTCTTTGGTCTCGTTAGCTGTGACCTTCAGAAATCCCCAGCGCTCAGACGCTTCATATTTCAAAAGCGGAAAACCTGCAACTGCTAAAGAGCAGCAGGACCTTCCCCAAAGCACCTGCGCTGCCTGTTTTGGGCGACGTTAGAACCCCAGAATAGTTTGGGTTTAGGTCACCTGAGAAGAGATTTTCACGGCTGCTCCAAAAGACGACCGTATTGGGTTTCTTTAACAGAAATCAGGACACGTACAGATGGATCTGAAAGGGTCAGACAAGGCTCTTCATACTCGCTACACAATTACCGACGTCAAATCATCATGTAAGACTCAAATCACTTTTCAGACCGGCACTCCTCGCTACCTGCAGTTTATACGTTATGTAGCTGCGTTTTCTTTCTGGACAGATCCTCTCTGCTATGGATTTGCTTCCCTTTACGCTTTCTACTACGTAGCTTTCCGCAGCTGCCCCTATGGCAGCCACAAGTCAATTTACTGAAGAAAACAGTAAACGTATTTTACCCCTTTAGGCCTTTATTTTGATAAAATTGGTCAAGCCCACATAAGGCAATATACACCACAGTCAAAACCACCCCCCTCCCCCCCACAAAATAATAAAATAAATAACACAAATGAATATAGTACGTAATGTAGTGTTTTGTTTTGCAGTATAGAAATTCCACACAATGATTCTGTTTAAAAAGGTAAAAATGATTTATAATACACAGTTATAATGTCATCATGGTGCCCGCATAGAAAACTGACATGCAATCCATGCCTACACTGCGCAGTATAAATAATATGCAACTAAAAATACAAAGAACAGGAACACTACAAATTTATAATTTTTTTTTTTCTTTTTTGTTTTTTAAAAAGAACAGACACACGTAACAAACGCTACCTGCGCTTTCACATTGCCATCACAGTGACGGGGGTTCCATTTTTCAGAGGAATAAACGCTTTTTTTTTCTCCTGAAAGCACAGCGTACATTGTAACCTACGGGATGATGAGGGGGCTTTCCTCTTCCTTCTTGTACAGAGGGGGTTTCCAGGGCGAGTACCATGCTCATTAAGGGACAGATGTCAAGCCTTAATTATTGTTTCTACAGAAATCCAAGCTTTTACAAGCAAGCACAGCCAAGACCTTATTTGTGAGGGAAGTTTAAATGATTCTGCAAGTTATCGGATGCTGCTTTTATGCAAACTCAGAGGGCAGCTCTTTCTTTTCATCCATAAGCGTTCTTGTTGCATGGGTTCGCACCAGCGTTCTCAGGCACACTTGTTAAAAAAATTAATTAAATTTAAAATAAGGTAATAAATCATACGAATAATTAACAATTTCTTAAATTAATTTGCAGCCTCTTTCTGGAAACCTTTTCCCTCTTGGGGGGGGAAAAAAAGGGGGAAAGAAAAAAAAATCCGAGGTTGTCTGTACAGGAAAGGTTTTGCACAGTTAAAGATCGCTGGCAAAGTGTTCACTGACATGCAGAAGCAGTAGTGAGCCGACAGGTTCGGTGCTGCCCGCGGTCAGTCACGCATGCGGCAAGAGAGTGACCTTAACTCGGCCTGTGCAGATTCATTTGAAAGAGAATGCAGAATACTATGTACAATGAAAAGAGCCTCCCCCCGCCCCGACCTGCGCTGCAATGAACAGCAGAAGTTCTGGTTTTCTTTTGAAAATCACAGTATTTTATACACTGAAGGTTTATTCCTATTGTTTCCCCATTGTATTGGCAAATGCAACAGTCTAGCTTGGGAACTTTTTAATATATATATATATATATATATAAAAAAACACATGTTGTAGGGAGGGGGTAGGGTTCACTCAGCAGGTATGTTTGGACAGTAACCCTTTGAGACACCAGACAGCTTCAACATCATTTAACTCAAAAAGTTATAAATACTACTACTTTTTTTTTTGCTAAGTAATCATTTTTCTTTCCGCTGTTCTTTCTGCTCTCCTCCGTCCCTGGACGGGAAGGGTCAGCTGCTCCCAACAGCTCTCACCTTACATACAAAATTTAAAATGAAAACAGTACTAAAATTTTCAAATAAAATCGGATTACTTGTTCTGAAAACACTGGGGATCCGCTCCATGTTTACACTTGACAACTTAATAGACTGTTTTTGCTTTAAGATCAGCCTTATGCATACACACATTACAAAAACACAAATTTTCAGGGGAGAGGGAGAGAAAAATCCCTCTCGAGGTGCAGCTCCTACATGATGCTGTCAGGAAAGCGGCCTCCCGGGAAGCAAAATGCAAGAGCTGTTGGAATAACTGCTCCGGTTCTCAAAGGGTCGGTACTAAAAGCAGCTTTTGCCTGCCCACTACTGGGGCTTACGAGATGAAGCACATCTTGTCATACACAGCCGTCATCTGCTTCCCACGATGACTTCATCTTACTCCTTCCCACTCCCAAAGCACCCTTCACCATTTGCCCCGCACGAAAGGAACAAAACCTGGACTTCTCTCAACTAGATGGTCCCTAATTTTGACAGTTGCATCCAGACGTGTTATTTTTAAATTAAGGCCATTTTAAATGTCTACTTACAAGTCTAATAAACAAGATCTCTTATATACACATGTAGTTTAAAAAAAATTAGAAGGTAGCATTTAGCAACAGCTCCCTGTAAAAGTCTCCAGTGAGGAATCACATCTCCTACTTGGATGCTTCATTCTGAAGTGACTCTGGTTTTAAAAAAATAGATCACAAACAAGAATTTACATGCATGAGAGTCATTTGAACGAGAGCATGATACAGACAGAAATCCCATCAAGGAACTACGTGAACTGCAAGAAGCATATTCAACTCACACTGTACCTGTGGCTGTTTCAAAGCAAAGGACTCCGAGTCACCTGTGCCCAAATTACTCCTGTTCTTTTAGGGTATCCTCCTGTTCGAAGCTACCTTTTTTTTCCCCTCCTTAAATTGAAAAAGCATTAGCAATCTGAAATAAGCAGACACCAGGAGTTAACACGTGCTACTGGGCTTAAATCCTGACAAAAAACATTTTCAACAAAGATGCAGGATAATCATTCAATTGTGTGGGAAGGAACAAAAAAGACACACATAAGCTAACAGATCGAAAGAAAAAACATTTTTAGTGCAAATGGTCAACTAATGGCACAAACGTGAGCAAACACGCACCCAGATTAGAGAGATCCCAACAACGATTCTGCTCAGCAGTGTTTGCGTGAATCTCAGGACGGCGTCCCACCAATTTCTGGAAGCACACAGAAACCTAGTATAACTCATTAAGAGCAGTCTCGCTCCTCTGCGGACCTTCATTCTCGCCTGCTGAAAACAGCAAGGAGAATCTTTCTCGAGGGGAATAGGACAGGGAGAAGTGCTGAGGGTTTTTTGCTTGAAAGTCATGACAGCTGAGAAAGAGCGGACACGTTTTTAGACAGAAAGCAAATCCAGCTGATGCAGACCGAGTTGAAAGAGTGCAGATGTGGAACTACCACGGCAGAGGTGGGGAATCAACAAAGCACAACTCATCTTGAAATGAAAACTAAAATGGCTCTTTTATTGAGGCTGTATTTAACAAAAATAGATGTGGATGTTCAACCCCTACTGCATGGAAGTGCCTTCCTCTAGCAGGTATTCGTTCATCTCACATTCAGGGTGTTAGGCGCAATGTAATTTTTAATTTGTTAATAAGACTCAAAATAATGTTAATTTGTAACTTCTACTGAAGAGAAGGGTCCTGTACTTACACATTCTGTTACTGTGCAGATTATAGTGTAACGAAGACAACGTTTTAACAGTGCCCTTGGCAATTACTATAAGCCTGTCGGGCTCTTGATAAAATCCTTAAATGCGTTTTCCAAATTTGATAAGAATCCCAAGTGCAGAGATCTGGGAGTCACCATCAATTCAGCCATGACATTTAAGTGAAACCACCAATTTGGAGTCAATGGGTGGTCTGGGTTTTTTTTTTTAATCTGCCATTGATAAAGTGTCATTCACCAGTCTGTTATACTGCAGCACAGAATATTAACAAGGACTAACAGAAATAGTCTATTACAAATTTAACAGAATCTCAACCTGTTCGAGGATACAGTACTATTCACTGTGGAGCAAGCTATTTTTTCCCCAGGGTGAAAGAAGGAATGTCTAAGTTCCTGCCACCCTATTTCGACTGTATAAAAGGAAAACATCTAGACTTGCCTTAGGCTTCCTTACTTCTGCTCAACATCTGTTTAAAATTCCAGTTAGTTAAAAATACCTATATATATATAATATATATAATATATTTCTGGAATAAAAACACAAAAAAGATGTACTGTACAAGTATTATGTAGAGTGCTTCAACTGGCTGTATGTAGTTTAGATACTTTCCTAATATCCAAATACTTAAATAAAAAAACCAAAAAGATCATAAATAATGGTAACAGAATAAGTAATGAATAAGAATAAAAAATAAAAAAAGTCATCATGATTTGAGCCAGGCATTGCTATAGAAATGCCCTTCCTGTTGCCCAGGAATCTCTCAAAGTAACATTAGAAATATGCTCTGCAAGTTAGTCTCCTATATTCTTTTAGCTGCTTTAAAATGTTCTGATCCTTCCTCCGCGCTAATCAAGTAATGAATTATAGTACTTTTTTGTGTGCTCAGAAATGCGCTATATATATGTATACATATATATATAAATATATATATTACATATATATTAAAAAAAAAAAAAAAAAAGCTTTGAAAATAGTGTTTACAGTCGCCTTTTTTGACTAGCCGGCTACAAAAGACCATTGGGCTGCCGGGCTGCTTTTCCGCTTTGCCAAGTACGCGAGTTTGCTCAGGGCACGAGAAGAGGCAGTGGGTGCAGGACGACAGTCAAGGAAACAAACCTGAAAACAAACATGGCATATCGATAAAGGAAGAAGCGTTTTACTCTACGAAGCAGCTGTCACAAAGCAGAGTCAAAACTGCCGAAGCTCCCCCAGCCCCTCCCAGAGGGTGGCAATGCAGAGATTTGCTTTTGAATCAGTGGGGGGGAGAGAAGGGGGAGGGCATAGTCGGCGCTTCCCCCTCCCCATCTCAAACAGCAGCCAACGATTTGGTACGTTAGAAAGAATCTCTTTACCCTTGACTCTGAACCTTCCTCGCCTGCCCCAAACCACCCCCTTTCTAGTGCAAAGGATAAACTGACAACTTAATGCTGGAGCTTTGGTGGGGGGAAGGGGGGGGCTCTGGAGAGGAAAAGGCTGATGGAAACTCCTTACTCATTAATGGCAATGAGCGGATAAGGGGTGAAATACGGCGCGACAGGGAGTAGGGGTCTGCAGCGCTGCAAGCTTAGAACGACAAGCTTTACTCATTGTACATGTTGTACAGGACAGAGCTGCTGCTCTCGGCAGCTCCTGTTCTGACACGACTGACCCACTGGACTCTCGAGTTCGGCTGGGCTCCAGGAACAAGCGTCGTTCCCACGCTCCTGGTGTCCACGCTTCACAGCCGGTCCATCCTGAACGTGTCCTCTGTGGCGGGGTCAGTGAGGACCATGTCTGGGTCATTCAGCATGTGCAGTCCATCCAAGGTTAAAGGGTCAATTTTGAGTTCATCCAGAGGGAACTGGGAATCCGTATCAAAGCTGACGTCGCCCACTCCTGCCAAAGAGCTGGTCAGTTCTTTTGATAAGCTGGGAGGAGACTCTCCTGTCACTGCAGGGAAGAGGAAGAGAAGGGTGTTGGTAGGACTTAGCAAATACATATTTGCCAGGCAGACGAGTCATAAAACAGCTTGCAAAAATTCCAGAATCACTTATTGAACTAAGGCTGAAGTTCAGACGAGAAACGTCTATCCTCATTTCCAGCTGGATGAATTACAGACTTGTCAGAGCATCTCAAAACCATCATAATGACCTAACACAAAGCAAAATTCATATATGTGTATTTGGGGGCCACAAAGTGGTGTCACTTGAGTCTCTTTTCTCTCTCTTACGTGTAGGAGGAATAACTTTAATTTACATGATCCTAATCAGCATGAGTCCTTGGCTGAAATACAGACTGAACTACAGCTTTCTCAGTGGCCTGTGCAGAAATTGTTTCCAAACGCCCAACTGTGACCAGATTCGCTACCATATGTGACACTAAAAAATCCTTTGATGGGAAGCTCGAACAGAGAAGCAGCGGAAGAAGTTCGGCTTTCACAGCTTCTCCCTCACTGTGGCGGAGGACCCAGTAAATTCAGAGGCAGGGAGTGTCTGTAAGACAATTAGTTCTGCCATTGCAGCTCTACCTGTTTGCTGGAACTAAACAAGAGCCATCAGGCTCCCCAGCACTTGGGAAATACACCACACCAGTAACACCAACATTTACACAAGGTGAAACAAAACCTTCAAAGGCAACTATACCCTTTCCTTTCTTGGCTTCAAGTGAGCCATTGCATGAAGAAGAGAAACACCGACACCGGAGTAGTTTTGCTTGTTGGTTAAGTCTGTGATTTTCTTACCTGTAAGAATGATGTTGGGGATGTTTCCATGGCTGGAGTAATTCAGCTGCTGCGAGTCCTGCAAGCTGCCATGACTGCCAGTAAGTCCCATCATGGCTGCCTGGGAGTAGTTAAGGGTGGAACAAGGGCTGTACAGGCTGTTGGAACTAATGGCGTTTTCTATCATATTAAACTGTTCAAGCTGAAGACCAAGGCACAAAGGAATTATTACTTCTAACCATCAGGAAATACAGCAAAACAACTTACAAAGCTCAAGTATGGGAAGTAACATTGAAAGAGACAGGCAAACAAATTCATCTTTAGGTTTCGTTGATCAAAATATGGTCTATTTTCAGTTAACTTTCCGGAATAGTTTACTGCCAAATTCAGAGTGCAGGGGAATGAAGAGAGGGTGGATGCAAAAATAAAATTGTTGCCTTTGATATCGTAAGAACAAAAGAAAAGGTAGCTTTAAAACAAAGTAAAAGGCCCTCATAATTCATGCTACTAACTCAGGTATCTGCCCATCAAGCATTGCCTCTCAAAAGCCATCTCATTTTTTCCTGCTACCAGAGCATATTTCACAGTTGAATAAATCAATGCGCTGGTTGGCCAAACTAACGAAGGCACAGGCCTGCTTGCTAGGTTTTGGTACCGTGCACGAGTTGTTTGCCAAATTCAGGAGTAAATATTGTTACCACCTACAGGTGAATCCTTCTCAAATGCAACTGTGGCCAGAAGTGGGGGGTTTAAAATCTATTTTTGTTATTTTTAATCCAATAAACTTGGCAGAACACCTTTAAAAACATCTGCTACAATGGCTAAGAGGGACGAAGGGGAAGAGGGGAGGGGGGGGAAAAAAACAAACAAACAAACAACAACAAAAAAACAGAATAAAAGAAATCCCCAAGTACTGCAAACTAAAAATAACAGAATTAAAACTATATGGACAAAATGTGATCTCACATAAAATAATCAGAAGTTGATCTATATTTATTTTAAGCTGAAAGTGGCCGAAATATAGCTGAAAATCTGAGATGAATTTGCTCACCTGATGGGATAGGGCATTAGCCTGCCTAGCTGTCATCTGCTGATCATAATAGGAGTCACCAAATACACTCCCCAGAATGGAAGAATGCTGAAAACAAAACAGAGTCTTTATGGTGCAAAAATCTCATAAACAGACGTACCCACGGTGTGCGAGTGACTCGAACCTTCCAACTGATTCGTCTCGAAGTTAGTTAGCCCTTTATTATTAACCACCACTAACCATCAGCAAATTCATAAAACATTCAGTATTTCCCTTCAACACACAAATCCTTCCATGTTACGCTGCCTTCTCGTAAGCACAAAAATACAGTCAAGTAAACCAAACAAACTTCCTCACGGAGGACATACAACATATAAAACTTCTGATTTATGAAAACAGACAAGTGTGCTAGGTAACACAAGAAAAAAAAAATCACTCTACAACTTCATCTTTTTTGTGAACTTTTTTTTTGGGTGAAAGACAAACCCCATACAGAAGTAAACTGCACATTAAAACAAAATGGAATGCAAAGCTGATCACCAGCTTGCAGGTAGTGACTAGCTAACAGCCTCTGCAATCTCATGTTCACGGAACAGCCAGCTTCACTGAGACAACAACATGCCAAAACAAAACTGACATTTTAAAGTCATGTCACTTTAGCTGCAGATCAGAAAAGTTAACGAGAAAGCCCGGTAAAGCATGTTATCAGCAGTTCGAAGGCAAGAATCTCAGGAGGAACTCTTCAGCCTTGCTAATTTTACTGTCCCCTCTAGCACGACAAGCATTTATCAGTTATTCTCCATCATTTATCAATTATTCTAAAAGGTGATCAGGAATCTGAGGTCAATGTTTTCAACTATTCAATACTGTCCCAAAGAATTGCCAGATATAAAGAAATCACAGCGAGATCACTTCTTATTTAAACTGTCACAAATTCTGATACTCCAGCTGAAAACCCCCCATATCTGTTGACAAAGAGAGCACCTATAAAAGACAGTGTCTATAAAAGACAATTTGCGTGGAGAGTTTGTATCACTCTTGAAAAAAAAAAAAATCAATACCTTGCATAGCATTTTCCAGCTGGTTTATCTATACACTAAAAGAGGAAGGCTACAAATTTTCTCCTTAAAAACCTAAGCAGCACATGAAATTAAGCAAAAACCTAGGAAATATCAGAACAGAGTTACACCAGCCACCACAGTTAAAAGCACTGAACACAGCCAAAGATTCTCAGAAAACCACTGGATGTCCACAACAGTGAACACAAAAATTTCAGCAAACATCACATTTTAAACATTCTGCCTCCTACATCAGTAGCATAACTCAGCGCAGCTTATTTGCAGGTTGCATGCAAGGAAAAGAACGGAAGTTTTGTATTTAAAAAAAACCCCAAAACCTAAATTGCCCACAACCTCCATGAGAGGGGACTATCAGGAAAGAATCAACAATATATTCTTTTTAAAGCAAACAAAAACCTTCCCACCTTCAGCCAGAATCCTCGGCTATGACATTATATGGATGCTTTTGGATAAATGTAGCATCAAGGGAGGAATTCACAGCCTGAGAACGAGACTCCGTGGGGGAAGGTGGCTGAAAGTTCAGCACATGCTGTGCGTGCTATAAAATTCCTTGCTGAGCAGATCCTGTATGATCCAAGAACTGCTCCAAGCATCACCGCAAAGCACTTTCCACCAGCTGCATGCGAAGGTGCGGGTACAATTTGAATGCACTTGGAGAAGAGAGAAATTTGCTGCAGAACAGCTCTGCTGGATAACGTCAGAACACTGGAAACACAAACCTTACAGACCTCCACGGTGCTGCATTTTAAAGTATGGTACGGGCAGAGTCAGAAAAGGTAGTAGACAACTGCCTCCAAATCTTTATCAGAGAAGATCTTAACAGTAACTTCTCAGTAAGAAATGGTTTAACTAAATGAAGCCAGCCCATCCTCCAGATTGATTAAATAGAGCCTGAGCCAAGAATAGGGTTTTATGGACAAAAATAAGATTTCAATTCACTTTCCTGGGCATTTATGATCTGTTACAGCAATGACCACAGAACACTAATGACGTCTTTGCAGCGTAACACCCTACTCAATACCCTCCTTAGAAGCAGGAAAAAATGGTTGTAATTGGAACCAGTCTTCCAATTTATCATCTGGTCCTCAAAACTACGGTGGCTGCTGTATCCCTTGCATGAGACAGGGCTACCAGGAAGTTATCGAACATCAAAAGCAAAAGCCACATTATACCTGATAAGAGAAAAAGCAAAACACTACTTAAATAAAAAAACACAGACTTTTCTTTAAACCACTGACATCCTACTTACTGCCCAGTCACACTTTGATCAACTACTCAAACTCCACATTATTCAATCTGCTACACGCCTTATTTTTTTCTTAAAAAAAAGGAGTCAGAGCATAGAGCTAACTCAAGCAAGCAGATCAGGACCAGCCAAGCTTAACTCTATCACAGGGAAATCATTCCCATCTTAAGTGGCAGGCATGGCTTCAAAACTGTGTGATGTTTTATACCAATTTCTAATGAAAAATTTGCGCTTCCGGATGTCACATACTCGACATGAATCAAAGCCAGTTTGGACTGGCCCTAGAAATACAATTGCAATTCAAGAGCTCCAAAGAGAATCAAGGTATTTTTTTCCTTTAACTTCTGACGTCATTTTTACAGGAGCTTTTCAGAAGTAGGGCAAAACCTAAAATCTTTGCTTTCCACTATGCATTGTTCCCATCCTAAAAAGTTTGGGCAACATGAAAAATAATAAACAGGAGACCAAAATCTATTTGTGCAAGTCTACATTAGTAACTCCTAACAAAACATACAAGCCCATATTTATTCCTCAGCTCTGAAGTATACCGGTTACTACATCTGTAAGCACTGAAACTCCCAAAGGAAATCAACTGGAAATGTCATTACTTCAACACTTCAGAATCCTAGAATAATTTATCGACAACTCTGTGAAAAACATCTTGCTAACACCATCTCCTCCAGAAACACTAGATGAGGTCTGTTTTGTCAACAGTACATCTTCTTGGGTTAATGATGTGGTGACTGCAAGAAAAGAAAAAAGCCCAAACCACAAAACCCCTGGCTTAAATTATTAATCTAAAAATACATACCATATTATCCAGTATACAGCCATTCTACTTTAAAAAGCAGATTTCTATCTAATTGGAACAGTATGCCAGGTGTTAGAGGAGAAAAGCAAAGTAGTAATAAACAAGCCATTGTCAATGAAAAGCCATGCAAACACAAAGCTGAGAACTACAAGCAGAGCTTTTCAATTTGTGTTTGAACAGGAAGACCTTCATATAACAAACACACATCCAAAACAGAAGAGCAAATACATTTGGAGATGTGGAAAGATGAAAAATAACTTCTGGTGAATGAACCGTATGTGATAAAAATCAAACCACAGATTTCTATGTTTAGAGCACGTCACTCATCATACTGATACACTGCAGAACGATTTAACCTAAAATTAATCAGAGAAACGGGAGCAAGTGGAAGACGCCTACCCGGTCACACCCACTTTATTCCACTCTTGTCAGCCAGTGCCAGACTGCTCCACAATGGGCATATTCTGCTGTTGGAACCAATCTGCCTTTACTCTTGGCAGATTACCCTACAGTCTAACGGATCCTGCTATTTGGGAGCAGCCCTCATAATCACAACCAACACAAAGTTTTCTTCCGAACTGTTTTTTCTTCCCCCATTGCTTCTCTCCATGCTTACTATTTGCAGCCTTAAGAGGTCCACCACCACAGATAGCTCGCTCGCCACTACTAGCTTCTGGTTCATTGATGGAGGCAGGAAAGCTGTCTCATTTTTAATTTAGCAAAAATAAAGAATTGTGTGGGTATTTTTAAGAGGCCAATACTAAAGCAAGCAGTATTAATAAACCCTCTTCCTTTCACACAGAGTCATGGTGTCCCACTTGAGAACAGCAAAACCTAAGCAAGAGTTTACAGGATAAAACAGGCCCAGCTGGAAAAATTATAG